>NW_026648333.1:0-141841 GCF_030028045.1 Hippopotamus amphibius kiboko
TCCCATAACCTCCAGAGGAGCTGCAGTCTCTGCAGCCACAAAGGCCCGCAGCCGAGTCCATGACAGCCTGCTGCGTTGAGGGCTTCAAAGGGACAGTGCCCTGCATTCCTGTAAGGGAGCTTTTTGACACCACTTTCCGTGGGGAAACACTGTGTGTGCCAATGACTCCTGTGTGCAGAAAATCTCTCCCCAGCACCAGAGGTGCAGGGAATCCTCTTAGTATGCAGAGCAATGTTCAAGGCAGGCCTCCAATGTTGGGAGAGCCTCCACTTCCCAACTGTCCAAATGCCTCAGAAACACACTTCTAGGGAGTGTGGGTCTGACAAGCAGAGCAGCCCGAGTGAGGAACATGGATTACAGGGAGAAGCCACTGGCCTGAGCATTCGCCCTGTAGGTCCTGGCTGAAGGCTCTCTGCACCAGGCCCAACCTGGAATGAGCCTGCAGCCTGGCCTCAAGTTCCAGGCTTGCCCGTTGCCCTGCTAGGTCGCGGCCCATCCCAGGCTGGGCCAGGCCTCCCTAGGGTCTGTGCTGGCCTAGGCCACTGCCAGGCAACAGGACCTCCATGGAGCACAGTTCATACGAGAAGGCAACAGGGTGTTGCCTGTGTGTCTCTTGCACTCCTGGGAAGCTGCAGATCCAGAGGCTATGTATGCAGGTTGCCGTTGGAGCCTGGGGTCAAAAACAGTCATGACCCCACTTTCAAGTGGGACTCCTGCTGCCTCTTATCTGCCTGACACATCCCCTTGCTGCCTGCACTGTCTTCACTGCTGGCAGGCCTCTGTGTGCACAGCCCAGTCTAGGCCAAGGAAACAAGGTGCTTGGCTCCCCTTGCTAGGAGCTCCTCCTACAGCACTCTGGACCAGGGGACACATGCCCCTGGACCAGCAGCCTGCAAGGAAGCTGCAGCTTCGCCATCCAGAAAGGCCTGCTGCACGAGGCAGGAAGCCTTCTGCTAAGGACAACTTTCCCCCTCCAAAGCCTTGGAGGAGTTCATGGATGCTCGGGCCTGCAGTGTTCTCCATCAGAGAGCACTGGGTGCCCAATGGCTCCCCTGCGGCTTCCAAGCACCCTCCAGCCCAGATGCCCTTGGTGCCCACTCTGTTGCCAGAGGGAAGTCCTCAGTAGCACTCCCTAGCTTGTGCACCCAGAGTGCCTAATGTTTGGAAACTTCCTCCGGAACTCAGTGGGAATGAGGCTTCTCCTTCCACGCTTGTCAGCCAGCAGATGGAGCCACCGCCCCACCAAAACATCTCTCTGCATTGCCTTCAGCCATGGATCGCCTAGCTGTCCTCTCTCTGCCTCAAGCAGCAGCTCGAGTGCGCATGCAGCCTACAGAAAGGAGAGTGCCTTTTCTGGAGCACTGCTATGCTGTGGCAGCTCCCTGAAGGCCTCCTCGGGCCTCCTCTCCCCTAACACAGTGGTGCCATTCCAACCACCTGGGCCGCAAAGGTCACCCTAAGCAGGGCTCAGGGTTCGGCCTGTGTGTGTTTTCGTGGCTGGGACAGGCAGATCCAGACGCTGGGGGCCCACTTGTGAATAGGGCCTGATGGGCATCGCCAGCATTCCCTGGTGGGGAAGCAGGACATCTGGGACCTCCAAGCTGCATGCAAATCCCCTCCCTGGCTGCCCCTCTTGCTTCTTCTCTGCTGCCAAGCCTCTCTCACCACACGTGCGTCTCACCAAAAGGAGCAGGCTGCTTGCCACTCTTTGCAAGGTGCTCACCCCACAAGCCTCATTTACTCAAAGAGGAGTGCAAATTGACCCATAACCTCCAGAGGAGCTGCAGTCTCTGCAGCCACAAAGGCCTGCAGCCGAGTCCATGACAGCCTGCTGCGTTGAGGGCTTCAAAGGGACAGTGCCCTGCATTCCTGTAAGGGAGCTTTTTGACACCACTTTCCGTGGGGAAACACTGTGTGTGCCAATGACTCCTGTGTGCAGAAAATCTCTCCGCAGCACCAGAGGTGCAGGGAATCCTCTTAGTATGCAGAGCAATGTTCAAGGCAGGCCTCCAATGTTGGGAGAGCCTCCACTTCCCAACTGTCCAAATGCCTCAGAAACACACTTCTAGGGAGTGTGGGTCTGACAAGCAGAGCAGCCCGAGTGAGGAACATGGATTACAGGGAGAAGCCACTGGCCTGAGCATTCGCCCTGTAGGTCCTGGCTGAAGGCTCTCTGCACCAGGCCCAACCTGGAATGAGCCTGCAGCCTGGCCTCAAGTTCCAGGCTTGCCCGTTGCCCTGCTAGGTCGCGGCCCATCCCAGGCTGGGCCAGGCCTCCCTAGGGTCTGTGCTGGCCTAGGCCACTGCCAGGCAACAGGACCTCCATGGAGCACAGTTCATACGAGAAGGCAACAGGGTGTTGCCTGTGTGTCTCTTGCACTCCTGGGAAGCTGCAGATCCAGAGGCTATGTATGCAGGTTGCCGTTGGAGCCTGGGGTCAAAACAGTCATGACCCCACTTTCAAGTGGGACTCCTGCTGCCTCTTATCTGCCTGACACATCCCCTTGCTGCCTGCACTGTCTTCACTGCTGGCAGGCCTCTGTGTGCACAGCCCAGTCTAGGCCAAGGAAACAAGGTGCTTGGCTCCCCTTGCTAGGAGCTCCTCCTACAGCACTCTGGACCAGGGGACACATGCCCCTGGACCAGCAGCCTGCAAGGAAGCTGCAGCTTCGCCATCCAGAAAGGCCTGCTGCACGAGGCAGGAAGCCTTCTGCTAAGGACAACTTTCCCCCTCCAAAGCCTTGGAGGAGTTCATGGATGCTCGGGCCTGCAGTGTTCTCCATCAGAGAGCACTGGGTGCCCAATGGCTCCCCTGCGGCTTCCAAGCACCCTCCAGCCCAGATGCCCTTGGTGCCCACTCTGTTGCCAGAGGGAAGTCCTCAGTAGCACTCCCTAGCTTGTGCACCCAGAGTGCCTAATGTTTGGAAACTTCCTCCGGAACTCAGTGGGAATGAGGCTTCTCCTTCCACGCTTGTCAGCCAGCAGATGGAGCCACCGCCCCACCAAAACATCTCTCTGCATTGCCTTCAGCCATGGATCGCCTAGCTGTCCTCTCTCTGCCTCAAGCAGCAGCTCGAGTGCGCATGCAGCCTACAGAAAGGAGAGTGCCTTTTCTGGAGCACTGCTATGCTGTGGCAGCTCCCTGAAGGCCTCCTCGGGCCTCCTCTCCCCTAACACAGTTGTGCCATTCCAAGCACCTGGGCCGCAAAGGTCACCCTAAGCAGGGCTCAGGGTTCGGCCTGTGTGTGTTTTCGTGGCTGGGACAGGGCAGATCCAGACGCTGGGGGCCCACTTGTGAATAGGGCCTGATGGGCATCGCCAGCATTCCCTGGTGGGGAAGCAGGACATCTGGGACCTCCAAGCTGCATGCAAATCCCCTCCCTGGCTGCCCCTCTTGCTTCTTCTCTGCTGCCAAGCCTCTCTCACCACACGTGCGTCTCACCAAAAGGAGCAGGCTGCTTGCCACTCTTTGCAAGGTGCTCACCCCACAAGCCTCATTTACTCAAAGAGGAGTGCAAATTGACCCATAACCTCCAGAGGAGCTGCAGTCTCTGCAGCCACAAAGGCCCGCAGCCGAGTCCATGACAGCCTGCTGCGTTGAGGGCTTCAAAGGGACAGTGCCCTGCATTCCTGTAAGGGAGCTTTTTGACACCACTTTCCGTGGGGAAACACTGTGTGTGCCAATGACTCCTGTGTGCAGAAAATCTCTCCCCAGCACCAGAGGTGCAGGGAATCCTCTTAGTATGCAGAGCAATGTTCAAGGCAGGCCTCCAATGTTGGGAGAGCCTCCACTTCCCAACTGTCCAAATGCCTCAGAAACACACTTCTAGGGAGTGTGGGTCTGACAAGCAGAGCAGCCCGAGTGAGGAACATGGATTACAGGGAGAAGCCACTGGCCTGAGCATTCGCCCTGTAGGTCCTGGCTGAAGGCTCTCTGCACCAGGCCCAACCTGGAATGAGCCTGCAGCCTGGCCTCAAGTTCCAGGCTTGCCCGTTGCCCTGCTAGGTCGCGGCCCATCCCAGGCTGGGCCAGGCCTCCCTAGGGTCTGTGCTGGCCTAGGCCACTGCCAGGCAACAGGACCTCCATGGAGCACAGTTCATACGAGAAGGCAACAGGGTGTTGCCTGTGTGTCTCTTGCACTCCTGGGAAGCTGCAGATCCAGAGGCTATGTATGCAGGTTGCCATTGGAGCCTGGGGTCAAAACAGTCATGACCCCACTTTCAAGTGGGACTCCTGCTGCCTCTTATCTGCCTGACACATCCCCTTGCTGCCTGCACTGTCTTCACTGCTGGCAGGCCTCTGTGTGCACAGCCCAGTCTAGGCCAAGGAAACAAGGTGCTTGGCTCCCCTTGCTAGGAGCTCCTCCTACAGCACTCTGGACCAGGGGACACATGCCCCTGGACCAGCAGCCTGCAAGGAAGCTGCAGCTTCGCCATCCAGAAAGGCCTGCTGCACGAGGCAGGAAGCCTTCTGCTAAGGACAACTTTCCCCCTCCAAAGCCTTGGAGGAGTTCATGGATGCTCGGGCCTGCAGTGTTCTCCATCAGAGAGCACTGGGTGCCCAATGGCTCCCCTGCGGCTTCCAAGCACCCTCCAGCGCAGATGCCCTTGGTGCCCACTCTGTTGCCAGAGGGAAGTCCTCAGTAGCACTCCCTAGCTTGTGCACCCAGAGTGCCTAATGTTTGGAAACTTCCTCCGGAACTCAGTGGGAATGAGGCTTCTCCTTCCACGCTTGTCAGCCAGCAGATGGAGCCACCGCCCCACCAAAACATCTCTCTGCATTGCCTTCAGCCATGGATCGCCTAGCTGTCCTCTCTCTGCCTCAAGCAGCAGCTCGAGTGCGCATGCAGCCTACAGAAAGGAGAGTGCCTTTTCTGGAGCACTGCTATGCTGTGGCAGCTCCCTGAAGGCCTCCTCGGGCCTCCTCTCCCCTAACACAGTTGTGCCATTCCAACCACCTGGGCCGCAAAGGTCACCCTAAGCAGGGCTCAGGGTTCGGCCTGTGTGTGTTTTCGTGGCTGGGACAGGGCAGATCCAGAAGCTGGGGGCCCACTTGTGAATAGGGCCTGATGGGCATCGCCAGCATTCCCTGGTGGGGAAGCAGGACATCTGGGACCTCCAAGCTGCATGCAAATCCCCTCCCTGGCTGCCCCTCTTGCTTCTTCTCTGCTGCCAAGCCTCTCTCACCACACGTGCGTCTCACCAAAAGGAGCAGGCTGCTTGCCACTCTTTGCAAGGTGCTCACCCCACAAGCCTCATTTACTCAAAGAGGAGTGCAAATTGACCCATAACCTCCAGAGGAGCTGCAGTCTCTGCAGCCACAAAGGCCTGCAGCCGAGTCCATGACAGCCTGCTGCGTTGAGGGCTTCAAAGGGACAGTGCCCTGCATTCCTGTAAGGGAGCTTTTTGACACCACTTTCCGTGGGGAAACACTGTGTGTGCCAATGACTCCTGTGTGCAGAAAATCTCTCCCCAGCACCAGAGGTGCAGGGAATCCTCTTAGTATGCAGAGCAATGTTCAAGGCAGGCCTCCAATGTTGGGAGAGCCTCCACTTCCCAACTGTCCAAATGCCTCAGAAACACACTTCTAGGGAGTGTGGGTCTGACAAGCAGAGCAGCCGAGTGAGGAACATGGATTACAGGGAGAAGCCACTGGCCTGAGCATTCGCCCTGTAGGTCCTGGCTGAAGGCTCTCTGCACCAGGCCCAACCTGGAATGAGCCTGCAGCCTGGCCTCAAGTTCCAGGCTTGCCCGTTGCCCTGCTAGGTCGCGGCCCATCCCAGGCTGGGCCAGGCCTCCCTAGGGTCTGTGCTGGCCTAGGCCACTGCCAGGCAACAGGACCTCCATGGAGCACAGTTCATACGAGAAGGCAACAGGGTGTTGCCTGTGTGTCTCTTGCACTCCTGGAAGCTGCAGATCCAGAGGCTATGTATGCAGGTTGCCGTTGGAGCCTGGGGTCAAAACAGTCATGACCCCACTTTCAAGTGGGACTCCTGCTGCCTCTTATCTGCCTGACACATCCCCTTGCTGCCTGCGCTGTCTTCACTGCTGGCAGGCCTCTGTGTGCACAGCCCAGTCTAGGCAAGGAAACAAGGTGCTTGGCTCCCCTTGCTAGGAGCTCCTCCTACAGCACTCTGGACCAGGGGACACATGCCCCTGGACCAGCAGCCTGCAAGGAAGCTGCAGCTTCGCCATCCAGAAAGGCCTGCTGCACGAGGCAGGAAGCCTTCTGCTAAGGACAACTTTCCCCCTCCAAAGCCTTGGAGGAGTTCATGGATGCTCGGGCCTGCAGTGTTCTCCATCAGAGAGCACTGGGTGCCCAATGGCTCCCCTGCGGCTTCCAAGCACCCTCCAGCCCAGATGCCCTTGGTGCCCACTCTGTTGCCAGAGGGAAGTCCTCAGTAGCACTCCCTAGCTTGTGCACCCAGAGTGCCTAATGTTTGGAAACTTCCTCCGGAACTCAGTGGGAATGAGGCTTCTCCTTCCACGCTTGTCAGCCAGCAGATGGAGCCACCGCCCCACCAAAACATCTCTCTGCATTGCCTTCAGCCATGGATCGCCTAGCTGTCCTCTCTCTGCCTCAAGCAGCAGCTCGAGTGCGCATGCAGCCTACAGAAAGGAGAGTGCCTTTTCTGAAGCACTGCTATGCTGTGGCAGCTCCCTGAAGGCCTCCTCGGGCCTCCTCTCCCCTAACACAGTTGTGCCATTCCAACCACCTGGGCCGCAAAGTTCACCCTAAGCAGGGCTCAGGGTTCGGCCTGTGTGTGTTTTCGTGGCTGGGACAGGGCAGATCCAGACGCTGGGGGCCCACTTGTGAATAGGGCCTGATGGGCATCGCCAGCATTCCCTGGTGGGGAAGCAGGACATCTGGGACCTCCAAGCTGCATGCAAATCCCCTCCCTGGCTGCCCCTCTTGCTTCTTCTCTGCTGCCAAGCCTCTCTCACCACACGTGCGTCTCACCAAAAGGAGCAGGCTGCTTGCCACTCTTTGCAAGGTGCTCACCCCACAAGCCTCATTTACTCAAAGAGGAGTGCACATTGACCCATAACCTCCAGAGGAGCTGCAGTCTCTGCAGCCACAAAGGCCTGCAGCCGAGTCCATGACAGCCTGCTGCGTTGAGGGCTTCAAAGGGACAGTGCCCTGCATTCCTGTAAGGGAGCTTTTTGACACCACTTTCCGTGGGGAAACACTGTGTGTGCCAATGACTCCTGTGTGCAGAAAATCTCTCCCCAGCACCAGAGGTGCAGGGAATCCTCTTAGTATGCAGAGCAATGTTCAAGGCAGGCCTCCAATGTTGGGAGAGCCTCCACTTCCCAACTGTCCAAATGCCTCAGAAACACACTTCTAGGGAGTGTGGGTCTGACAAGCAGAGCAGCCCGAGTGAGGAACATGGATTACAGGGAGAAGCCACTGGCCTGAGCATTCGCCCTGTAGGTCCTGGCTCAAGGCTCTCTGCACCAGGCCCAACCTGGAATGAGCCTGCAGCCTGGTCTCAAGTTCCAGGCTTGCCCGTTGCCCTGCTAGGTCGCGGCCCATCCCAGGCTGGGCCAGGCCTCCCTAGGGTCTGTGCTGGCCTAGGCCACTGCCAGGCAACAGGACCTCCATGGAGCACAGTTCATACGAGAAGGCAACAGGGTGTTGCCTGTGTGTCTCTTGCACTCCTGGGAAGCTGCAGGTCCAGAGGCTATGTATGCAGGTTGCCGTTAGAGCCTGGGGTCAAAACAGTCATGACCCCACTTTCAAGTGGGACTCCTGCTGCCTCTTATCTGCCTGACACATCCCCTTGCTGCCTGTGCTGTCTTCACTGCTGGCAGGCCTCTGTGTGCACAGCCCAGTCTAGGCCAAGGAAACAAGGTGCTTGGCTCCCCTTGCTAGGAGCTCCTCCTACAGCACTCTGGACCAGGGGACACATGCCCCTGGACCAGCAGCCTGCAAGGAAGCTGCAGCTTCGCCATCCAGAAAGGCCTGCTGCACGAGGCAGGAAGCCTTCTGCTAAGGACAACTTTCCCCCTCCAAAGCCTTGGAGGAGTTCATGGATGCTCGGGCCTGCAGTGTTCTCCATCAGAGAGTACTGGGTGCCCAATGGCTCCCCTGCGGCTTCCAAGCACCCTCCAGCCCAGATGCCCTTGGTGCCCACTCTGTTGCCAGAGGGAAGTCCTCAGTAGCACTCCCTAGCTTGTGCACCCAGAGTGCCTAATGTTTGGAAACTTCCTCCGGAACTCAGTGGGAATGAGGCTTCTCCTTCCACGCTTGTCAGCCAGCAGATGGAGCCACCGCCCCACCAAAACATCTCTCTGCATTGCCTTCAGCCATGGATTGCCTAGCTGTCCTCTCTCTGCCTCAAGCAGCAGCTCGAGTGCGCATGCAGCCTACAGAAAGGAGAGTGCCTTTTCTGGAGCACTGCTATGCTGTGGCAGCTCCCTGAAGGCCTCCTCGGGCCTCCTCTCCCCTAACACAGTTGTGCCATTCCAAGCACCTGGGCCGCAAAGGTCACCCTAAGCAGGGCTCAGGGTTCGGCCTGTGTGTGTTTTCGTGGCTGGGACAGGGCAGATCCAGACGCTGGGGGCCCACTTGTGAATAGGGCCTGATGGGCATCGCCAGCATTCCCTGGTGGGGAAGCAGGACATCTGGGACCTCCAAGCTGCATGCAAATCCCCTCCCTGGCTGCCCCTCTTGCTTCTTCTCTGCTGCCAAGCCTCTCTCACCACACGTGCGTCTCACCAAAAGGAGCAGGCTGCTTGCCACTCTTTGCAAGGTGCTCACCCCACAAGCCTCATTTACTCAAAGAGGAGTGCAAATTGACCCATAACCTCCAGAGGAGCTGCAGTCTCTGCAGCCACAAAGGCCTGCAGCCGAGTCCATGACAGCCTGCTGCGTTGAGGGCTTCAAAGGGACAGTGCCCTGCATTCCTGTAAGGGAGCTTTTTGACACCACTTTCCGTGGGGAAACACTGTGTGTGCCAATGACTCCTGTGTGCAGAAAATCTCTCCCCAGCACCAGAGGTGCAGGGAATCCTCTTAGTATGCAGAGCAATGTTCAAGGCAGGCCTCCAATGTTGGGAGAGCCTCCACTTCCCAACTGTCCAAATGCCTCAGAAACACACTTCTAGGGAGTGTGGGTCTGACAAGCAGAGCAGCCCGAGTGAGGAACATGGATTACAGGGAGAAGCCACTGGCCTGAGCATTCGCCCTGTAGGTCCTGGCTGAAGGCTCTCTGCACCAGGCCCAACCTGGAATGAGCCTGCAGCCTGGCCTCAAGTTCCAGGCTTGCCCGTTGCCCTGCTAGGTCGCGGCCCATCCCAGGCTGGGCCAGGCCTCCCTAGGGTCTGTGCTGGCCTAGGCCACTGCCAGGCAACAGGACCTCCATGGAGCACAGTTCATACGAGAAGGCAACAGGGTGTTGCCTGTGTGTCTCTTGCACTCCTGGGAAGCTGCAGGTCCAGAGGCTATGTATGCAGGTTGCCGTTGGAGCCTGGGGTCAAAACAGTCATGACCCCACTTTCAAGTGGGACTCCTGCTGCCTCTTATCTGCCTGACACATCCCCTTGCTGCCTGCGCTGTCTTCACTGCTGGCAGGCCTCTGTGTGCACAGCCCAGTCTAGGCCAAGGAAACAAGGTGCTTGGCTCCCCTTGCTAGGAGCTCCTCCTACAGCACTCTGGACCAGGGGACACATGCCCCTGGACCAGCAGCCTGCAAGGAAGCTGCAGCTTCGCCATCCAGAAAGGCCTGCTGCACGAGGCAGGAAGCCATCTGCTAAGGACAACTTTCCCCCTCCAAAGCCTTGGAGGAGTTCATGGATGCTCGGGCCTGCAGTGTTCTCCATCAGAGAGCACTGGGTGCCCAATGGCTCCCCTGCGGCTTCCAAGCACCCTCCAGCCCAGATGCCCTTGGTGCCCACTCTGTTGCCAGAGGGAAGTCCTCAGTAGCACTCCCTAGCTTGTGCACCCAGAGTGCCTAATGTTTGGAAACTTCCTCCGGAACTCAGTGGGAATGAGGCTTCTCCTTCCACGCTTGTCAGCCAGCAGATGGAGCCACCGCCCCACCAAAACATCTCTCTGCATTGCCTTCAGCCATGAATCGCCTAGCTGTCCTCTCTCTGCCTCAAGCAGCAGCTCGAGTGCGCATGCAGCCTACAGAAAGGAGAGTGCCTTTTCTGGAGCACTGCTATGCTGTGGCAGCTCCCTGAAGGCCTCCTCGGGCCTCCTCTCCCCTAACACAGTTGTGCCATTCCAACCACCTGGGCCGCAAAGGTCACCATAAGCAGGGCTCAGGGTTCGGCCTGTGTGTGTTTTCGTGGCTGGGACAGGGCAGATCCAGATGCTGGGGGCCCACTTGTGAATAGGGCCTGATGGGCATCGCCAGCATTCCCTGGTGGGGAAGCAGGACATCTGGGACCTCCAAGCTGCATGCAAATCCCCTCCCTGGCTGCCCCTCTTGCTTCTTCTCTGCTGCCAAGCCTCTCTCACCACACGTGCGTCTCACCAAAAGGAGCAGGCTGCTTGCCACTCTTTGCAAGGTGCTCACCCCACAAGCCTCATTTACTCAAAGAGGAGTGCAAATTGACCCATAACCTCCAGAGGAGCTGCAGTCTCTGCAGCCACAAAGGCCCGCAGCCGAGTCCATGACAGCCTGCTGCGTTGAGGGCTTCAAAGGGACAGTGCCCTGCATTCCTGTAAGGGAGCTTTTTGACACCACTTTCCGTGGGGAAACACTGTGTGTGCCAATGACTCCTGTGTGCAGAAAATCTCTCCCCAGCACCAGAGGTGCAGGGAATCCTCTTAGTATGCAGAGCAATGTTCAAGGCAGGCCTCCAATGTTGGGAGAGCCTCCACTTCCCAACTGTCCAAATGCCTCAGAAACACACTTCTAGGGAGTGTGGGTCTGACAAGCAGAGCAGCCCGAGTGAGGAACATGGATTACAGGGAGAAGCCACTGGCCTGAGCATTCGCCCTGTAGGTCCTGGCTGAAGGCTCTCTGCACCAGGCCCAACCTGGAATGAGCCTGCAGCCTGGCCTCAAGTTCCAGGCTTGCCCGTTGCCCTGCTAGGTCGCGGCCCATCCCAGGCTGGGCCAGGCCTCCCTAGGGTCTGTGCTGGCCTAGGCCACTGCCAGGCAACAGGACCTCCATGGAGCACAGTTCATACGAGAAGGCAACAGGGTGTTGCCTGTGTGTCTCTTGCACTCCTGGGAAGCTGCAGATCCAGAGGCTATGTATGCAGGTTGCCGTTGGAGCCTGGGGTCAAAACAGTCATGACCCCACTTTCAAGTGGGACTCCTGCTGCCTCTTATCTGCCTGACACATCCCCTTGCTGCCTGCACTGTCTTCACTGCTGGCAGGCCTCTGTGTGCACAGCCCAGTCTAGGCCAAGGAAACAAGGTGCTTGGCTCCCCTTGCTAGGAGCTCCTCCTACAGCACTCTGGACCAGGGGACACATGCCCCTGGACCAGCAGCCTGCAAGGAAGCTGCAGCTTCGCCATCCAGAAAGGCCTGCTGCACGAGGCAGGAAGCCTTCTGCTAAGGACAACTTTCCCCCTCCAAAGCCTTGGAGGAGTTCATGGATGCTCGGGCCTGCAGTGTTCTCCATCAGAGAGCACTGGGTGCCCAATGGCTCCCCTGCGGCTTCCAAGCACCCTCCAGCCCAGATGCCCTTGGTGCCCACTCTGTTGCCAGAGGGAAGTCCTCAGTAGCACTCCCTAGCTTGTGCACCCAGAGTGCCTAATGTTTGGAAACTTCCTCCGGAACTCAGTGGGAATGAGGCTTCTCCTTCCACGCTTGTCAGCCAGCAGATGGAGCCACCGCCCCACCAAAACATCTCTCTGCATTGCCTTCAGCCATGGATCGCCTAGCTGTCCTCTCTCTGCCTCAAGCAGCAGCTCGAGTGCGCATGCAGCCTACAGAAAGGAGAGTGCCTTTTCTGGAGCACTGCTATGCTGTGGCAGCTCCCTGAAGGCCTCCTCGGGCCTCCTCTCCCCTAACACAGTTGTGCCATTCCAACCACCTGGGCCGCAAAGGTCACCATAAGCAGGGCTCAGGGTTCGGCCTGTGTGTGTTTTCGTGGCTGGGACAGGGCAGATCCAGACGCTGGGGGCCCACTTGTGAATAGGGCCTGATGGGCATCGCCAGCATTCCCTGGTGGGGAAGCAGGACATCTGGGACCTCCAAGCTGCATGCAAATCCCCTCCCTGGCTGCCCCTCTTGCTTCTTCTCTGCTGCCAAGCCTCTCTCACCACACGTGCGTCTCACCAAAAGGAGCAGGCTGCTTGCCACTCTTTGCAAGGTGCTCACCCCACAAGCCTCATTTACTCAAAGAGGAGTGCAAATTGACCCATAACCTCCAGAGGAGCTGCAGTCTCTGCAGCCACAAAGGCCCGCAGCCGAGTCCATGACAGCCTGGTGCGTTGAGGGCTTCAAAGGGACAGTGCCCTGCATTCCTGTAAGGGAGCTTTTTGACACCACTTTCCGTGGGGAAACACTGTGTGTGCCAATGACTCCTGTGTGCAGAAAATCTCTCCCCAGCACCAGAGGTGCAGGGAATCCTCTTAGTATGCAGAGCAATGTTCAAGGCAGGCCTCCAATGTTGGGAGAGCCTCCACTTCCCAACTGTCCAAATGCCTCAGAAACACACTTCTAGGGAGTGTGGGTCTGACAAGCAGAGCAGCCCGAGTGAGGAACATGGATTACAGGGAGAAGCCACTGGCCTGAGCATTCGCCCTGTAGGTCCTGGCTGAAGGCTCTCTGCACCAGGCCCAACCTGGAATGAGCCTGCAGCCTGGCCTCAAGTTCCAGGCTTGCCCGTTGCCCTGCTAGGTCGCGGCCCATCCCAGGCTGGGCCAGGCCTCCCTAGGGTCTGTGCTGGCCTAGGCCACTGCCAGGCAACAGGACCTCCATGGAGCACAGTTCATACGAGAAGGCAACAGGGTGTTGCCTGTGTGTCTCTTGCACTCCTGGGAAGCTGCAGATCCAGAGGCTATGTATGCAGGTTGCCGTTGGAGCCTGGGGTCAAAACAGTCATGACCCCACTTTCAAGTGGGACTCCTGCTGCCTCTTATCTGCCTGACACATCCCCTTGCTGCCTGCACTGTCTTCACTGCTGGCAGGCCTCTGTGTGCACAGCCCAGTCTAGGCCAAGGAAACAAGGTGCTTGGCTCCCCTTGCTAGGAGCTCCTCCTACAGCACTCTGGACCAGGGGACACATGCCCCTGGACCAGCAGCCTGCAAGGAAGCTGCAGCTTCGCCATCCAGAAAGGCCTGCTGCACGAGGCAGGAAGCCTTCTGCTAAGGACAACTTTCCCCCTCCAAAGCCTTGGAGGAGTTCATGGATGCTCGGGCCTGCAGTGTTCTCCATCAGAGAGCACTGGGTGCCCAATGGCTCCCCTGCGGCTTCCAAGCACCCTCCAGCCCAGATGCCCTTGGTGCCCACTCTGTTGCCAGAGGGAAGTCCTCAGTAGCACTCCCTAGCTTGTGCACCCAGAGTGCCTAATGTTTGGAAACTTCCTCCGGAACTCAGTGGGAATGAGGCTTCTCCTTCCACGCTTGTCAGCCAGCAGATGGAGCCACCGCCCCACCAAAACATCTCTCTGCATTGCCTTCAGCCATGGATCGCCTAGCTGTCCTCTCTCTGCCTCAAGCAGCAGCTCGAGTGCGCATGCAGCCTACAGAAAGGAGAGTGCCTTTTCTGGAGCACTGCTATGCTGTGGCAGCTCCCTGAAGGCCTCCTCGGGCCTCCTCTCCCCTAACACAGTGGTGCCATTCCAACCACCTGGGCCGCAAAGGTCACCCTAAGCAGGGCTCAGGGTTCGGCCTGTGTGTGTTTTCGTGGCTGGGACAGGGCAGATCCAGACGCTGGGGGCCCACTTGTGAATAGGGCCTGATGGGCATCGCCAGCATTCCCTGGTGGGGAAGCAGGACATCTGGGACCTCCAAGCTGCATGCAAATCCCCTCCCTGGCTGCCCCTCTTGCTTCTTCTCTGCTGCCAAGCCTCTCTCACCACACGTGCGTCTCACCAAAAGGAGCAGGCTGCTTGCCACTCTTTGCAAGGTGCTCACCCCACAAGCCTCATTTACTCAAAGAGGAGTGCAAATTGACCCATAACCTCCAGAGGAGCTGCAGTCTCTGCAGCCACAAAGGCCTGCAGCCGAGTCCATGACAGCCTGCTGCGTTGAGGGCTTCAAAGGGACAGTGCCCTGCATTCCTGTAAGGGAGCTTTTTGACACCACTTTCCGTGGGGAAACACTGTGTGTGCCAATGACTCCTGTGTGCAGAAAATCTCTCCGCAGCACCAGAGGTGCAGGGAATCCTCTTAGTATGCAGAGCAATGTTCAAGGCAGGCCTCCAATGTTGGGAGAGCCTCCACTTCCCAACTGTCCAAATGCCTCAGAAACACACTTCTAGGGAGTGTGGGTCTGACAAGCAGAGCAGCCCGAGTGAGGAACATGGATTACAGGGAGAAGCCACTGGCCTGAGCATTCGCCCTGTAGGTCCTGGCTCAAGGCTCTCTGCACCAGGCCCAACCTGGAATGAGCCTGCAGCCTGGCCTCAAGTTCCAGGCTTGCCCGTTGCCCTGCTAGGTCGCGGCCCATCCCAGGCTGGGCCAGGCCTCCCTAGGGTCTGTGCTGGCCTAGGCCACTGCCAGGCAACAGGACCTCCATGGAGCACAGTTCATACGAGAAGGCAACAGGGTGTTGCCTGTGTGTCTCTTGCACTCCTGGGAAGCTGCAGATCCAGAGGCTATGTATGCAGGTTGCCGTTGGAGCCTGGGGTCAAAACAGTCATGACCCCACTTTCAAGTGGGACTCCTGCTGCCTCTTATCTGCCTGACACATCCCCTTGCTGCCTGCACTGTCTTCACTGCTGGCAGGCCTCTGTGTGCACAGCCCAGTCTAGGCCAAGGAAACAAGGTGCTTGGCTCCCCTTGCTAGGAGCTCCTCCTACAGCACTCTGGACCAGGGGACACATGCCCCTGGACCAGCAGCCTGCAAGGAAGCTGCAGCTTCGCCATCCAGAAAGGCCTGCTGCACGAGGCAGGAAGCCTTCTGCTAAGGACAACTTTCCCCCTCCAAAGCCTTGGAGGAGTTCATGGATGCTCGGGCCTGCAGTGTTCTCCATCAGAGAGCACTGGGTGCCCAATGGCTCCCCTGCGGCTTCCAAGCACCCTCCAGCCCAGATGCCCTTGGTGCCCACTCTGTTGCCAGAGGGAAGTCCTCAGTAGCACTCCCTAGCTTGTGCACCCAGAGTGCCTAATGTTTGGAAACTTCCTCCGGAACTCAGTGGGAATGAGGCTTCTCCTTCCACGCTTGTCAGCCAGCAGATGGAGCCACCGCCCCACCAAAACATCTCTCTGCATTGCCTTCAGCCATGGATCGCCTAGCTGTCCTCTCTCTGCCTCAAGCAGCAGCTCGAGTGCGCATGCAGCCTACAGAAAGGAGAGTGCCTTTTCTGGAGCACTGCTATGCTGTGGCAGCTCCCTGAAGGCCTCCTCGGGCCTCCTCTCCCCTAACACAGTTGTGCCATTCCAAGCACCTGGGCCGCAAAGGTCACCCTAAGCAGGGCTCAGGGTTCGGCCTGTGTGTGTTTTCGTGGCTGGGACAGGGCAGATCCAGACGCTGGGGGCCCACTTGTGAATAGGGCCTGATGGGCATCGCCAGCATTCCCTGGTGGGGAAGCAGGACATCTGGGACCTCCAAGCTGCATGCAAATCCCCTCCCTGGCTGCCCCTCTTGCTTCTTCTCTGCTGCCAAGCCTCTCTCACCACACGTGCGTCTCACCAAAAGGAGCAGGCTGCTTGCCACTCTTTGCAAGGTGCTCACCCCACAAGCCTCATTTACTCAAAGAGGAGTGCAAATTGACCCATAACCTCCAGAGGAGCTGCAGTCTCTGCAGCCACAAAGGCCCGCAGCCGAGTCCATGACAGCCTGCTGCGTTGAGGGCTTCAAAGGGACAGTGCCCTGCATTCCTGTAAGGGAGCTTTTTGACACCACTTTCCGTGGGGAAACACTGTGTGTGCCAATGACTCCTGTGTGCAGAAAATCTCTCCCCAGCACCAGAGGTGCAGGGAATCCTCTTAGTATGCAGAGCAATGTTCAAGGCAGGCCTCCAATGTTGGGAGAGCCTCCACTTCCCAACTGTCCAAATGCCTCAGAAACACACTTCTAGGGAGTGTGGGTCTGACAAGCAGAGCAGCCCGAGTGAGGAACATGGATTACAGGGAGAAGCCACTGGCCTGAGCATTCGCCCTGTAGGTCCTGGCTGAAGGCTCTCTGCACCAGGCCCAACCTGGAATGAGCCTGCAGCCTGGCCTCAAGTTCCAGGCTTGCCCGTTGCCCTGCTAGGTCGCGGCCCATCCCAGGCTGGGCCAGGCCTCCCTAGGGTCTGTGCTGGCCTAGGCCACTGCCAGGCAACAGGACCTCCATGGAGCACAGTTCATACGAGAAGGCAACAGGGTGTTGCCTGTGTGTCTCTTGCACTCCTGGGAAGCTGCAGATCCAGAGGCTATGTATGCAGGTTGCCGTTGGAGCCTGGGGTCAAAACAGTCATGACCCCACTTTCAAGTGGGACTCCTGCTGCCTCTTATCTGCCTGACACATCCCCTTGCTGCCTGCACTGTCTTCACTGCTGGCAGGCCTCTGTGTGCACAGCCCAGTCTAGGCCAAGGAAACAAGGTGCTTGGCTCCCCTTGCTAGGAGCTCCTCCTACAGCACTCTGGACCAGGGGACACATGCCCCTGGACCAGCAGCCTGCAAGGAAGCTGCAGCTTCGCCATCCAGAAAGGCCTGCTGCACGAGGCAGGAAGCCTTCTGCTAAGGACAACTTTCCCCCTCCAAAGCCTTGGAGGAGTTCATGGATGCTCGGGCCTGCAGTGTTCTCCATCAGAGAGCACTGGGTGCCCAATGGCTCCCCTGCGGCTTCCAAGCACCCTCCAGCCCAGATGCCCTTGGTGCCCACTCTGTTGCCAGAGGGAAGTCCTCAGTAGCACTCCCTAGCTTGTGCACCCAGAGTGCCTAATGTTTGGAAACTTCCTCCGGAACTCAGTGGGAATGAGGCTTCTCCTTCCACGCTTGTCAGCCAGCAGATGGAGCCACCGCCCCACCAAAACATCTCTCTGCATTGCCTTCAGCCATGGATCGCCTAGCTGTCCTCTCTCTGCCTCAAGCAGCAGCTCGAGTGCGCATGCAGCCTACAGAAAGGAGAGTGCCTTTTCTGGAGCACTGCTATGCTGTGGCAGCTCCCTGAAGGCCTCCTCGGGCCTCCTCTCCCCTAACACAGTGGTGCCATTCCAACCACCTGGGCCGCAAAGGTCACCCTAAGCAGGGCTCAGGGTTCGGCCTGTGTGTGTTTTCGTGGCTGGGACAGGGCAGATCCAGACGCTGGGGGCCCACTTGTGAATAGGGCCTGATGGGCATCGCCAGCATTCCCTGGTGGGGAAGCAGGACATCTGGGACCTCCAAGCTGCATGCAAATCCCCTCCCTGGCTGCCCCTCTTGCTTCTTCTCTGCTGCCAAGCCTCTCTCACCACACGTGCGTCTCACCAAAAGGAGCAGGCTGCTTGCCACTCTTTGCAAGGTGCTCACCCCACAAGCCTCATTTACTCAAAGAGGAGTGCAAATTGACCCATAACCTCCAGAGGAGCTGCAGTCTCTGCAGCCACAAAGGCCTGCAGCCGAGTCCATGACAGCCTGCTGCGTTGAGGGCTTCAAAGGGACAGTGCCCTGCATTCCTGTAAGGGAGCTTTTTGACACCACTTTCCGTGGGGAAACACTGTGTGTGCCAATGACTCCTGTGTGCAGAAAATCTCTCCGCAGCACCAGAGGTGCAGGGAATCCTCTTAGTATGCAGAGCAATGTTCAAGGCAGGCCTCCAATGTTGGGAGAGCCTCCACTTCCCAACTGTCCAAATGCCTCAGAAACACACTTCTAGGGAGTGTGGGTCTGACAAGCAGAGCAGCCCGAGTGAGGAACATGGATTACAGGGAGAAGCCACTGGCCTGAGCATTCGCCCTGTAGGTCCTGGCTCAAGGCTCTCTGCACCAGGCCCAACCTGGAATGAGCCTGCAGCCTGGCCTCAATTCCAGGCTTGCCCATTGCCCTGCTAGGTCGCGGCCCATCCCAGGCTGGGCCAGGCCTCCCTAGGGTCTGTGCTGGCCTAGGCCACTGCCAGGCAACAGGACCTCCATGGAGCACAGTTCATACGAGAAGGCAACAGGGTGTTGCCTGTGTGTCTCTTGCACTCCTGGGAAGCTGCAGGTCCAGAGGCTATGTATGCAGGTTGCCGTTGGAGCCTAGGGTCAAAACAGTCATGACCCCACTTTCAAGTGGGACTCCTGCTGCCTCTTATCTGCCTGACACATCCCCTTGCTGCCTGCGCTGTCTTCACTGCTGGCAGGCCTCTGTGTGCACAGCCCAGTCTAGGCCAAGGAAACAAGGTGCTTGGCTCCCCTTGCTAGGAGCTCCTCCTACAGCACTCTGGACCAGGGGACACATGCCCCTGGACCAGCAGCCTGCAAGGAAGCTGCAGCTTCGCCATCCAGAAAGGCCTGCTGCACGAGGCAGGAAGCCTTCTGCTAAGGACAACTTTCCCCCTCCAAAGCCTTGGAGGAGTTCATGGATGCTCGGGCCTGCAGTGTTCTCCATCAGAGAGCACTGGGTGCCCAATGGCTCCCCTGCGGCTTCCAAGCACCCTCCAGCCCAGATGCCCTTGGTGCCCACTCTGTTGCCAGAGGGAAGTCCTCAGTAGCACTCCCTAGCTTGTGCACCCAGAGTGCCTAATGTTTGGAAACTTCCTCCGGAACTCAGTGGGAATGAGGCTTCTCCTTCCACGCTTGTCAGCCAGCAGATGGAGCCACCGCCCCACCAAAACATCTCTCTGCATTGCCTTCAGCCATGGATCGCCTAGCTGTCCTCTCTCTGCCTCAAGCAGCAGCTCGAGTGCGCATGCAGCCTACAGAAAGGAGAGTGCCTTTTCTGGAGCACTGCTATGCTGTGGCAGCTCCCTGAAGGCCTCCTCGGGCCTCCTCTCCCCTAACACAGTGGTGCCATTCCAACCACCTGGGCCGCAAAGGTCACCCTAAGCAGGGCTCAGGGTTCGGCCTGTGTGTGTTTTCGTGGCTGGGACAGGGCAGATCCAGACGCTGGGGGCCCACTTGTGAATAGGGCCTGATGGGCATCGCCAGCATTCCCTGGTGGGGAAGCAGGACATCTGGGACCTCCAAGCTGCATGCAAATCCCCTCCCTGGCTGCCCCTCTTGCTTCTTCTCTGCTGCCAAGCCTCTCTCACCACACGTGCGTCTCACCAAAAGGAGCAGGCTGCTTGCCACTCTTTGCAAGGTGCTCACCCCACAAGCCTCATTTACTCAAAGAGGAGTGCAAATTGACCCATAACCTCCAGAGGAGCTGCAGTCTCTGCAGCCACAAAGGCCTGCAGCCGAGTCCATGACAGCCTGCTGCGTTGAGGGCTTCAAAGGGACAGTGCCCTGCATTCCTGTAAGGGAGCTTTTTGACACCACTTTCCGTGGGGAAACACTGTGTGTGCCAATGACTCCTGTGTGCAGAAAATCTCTCCCCAGCACCAGAGGTGCAGGGAATCCTCTTAGTATGCAGAGCAATGTTCAAGGCAGGCCTCCAATGTTGGGAGAGCCTCCACTTCCCAACTGTCCAAATGCCTCAGAAACACACTTCTAGGGAGTGTGGGTCTGACAAGCAGAGCAGCCCGAGTGAGGAACATGGATTACAGGGAGAAGCCACTGGCCTGAGCATTCGCCCTGTAGGTCCTGGCTCAAGGCTCTCTGCACCAGGCCCAACCTGGAATGAGCCTGCAGCCTGGCCTCAAGTTCCAGGCTTGCCCGTTGCCCTGCTAGGTCGCGGCCCATCCCAGGCTGGGCCAGGCCTCCCTAGGGTCTGTGCTGGCCTAGGCCACTGCCAGGCAACAGGACCTCCATGGAGCACAGTTCATACGAGAAGGCAACAGGGTGTTGCCTGTGTGTCTCTTGCACTCCTGGGAAGCTGCAGGTCCAGAGGCTATGTATGCAGGTTGCCGTTGGAGCCTGGGGTCAAAACAGTCATGACCCCACTTTCAAGTGGGACTCCTGCTGCCTCTTATCTGCCTGACACATCCCCTTGCTGCCTGCGCTGTCTTCACTGCTGGCAGGCCTCTGTGTGCACAGCCCAGTCTAGGCCAAGGAAACAAGGTGCTTGGCTCCCCTTGCTAGGAGCTCCTCCTACAGCACTCTGGACCAGGGGACACATGCCCCTGGACCAGCAGCCTGCAAGGAAGCTGCAGCTTCGCCATCCACAAAGGCCTGCTGCACGAGGCAGGAAGCCTTCTGCTAAGGACAACTTTCCCCCTCCAAAGCCTTGGAGGAGTTCATGGATGCTCGGGCCTGCAGTGTTCTCCATCAGAGAGCACTGGGTGCCCAATGGCTCCCCTGCGGCTTCCAAGCACCCTCCAGCCCAGATGCCCTTGGTGCCCACTCTGTTGCCAGAGGGAAGTCCTCAGTAGCACTCCCTAGCTTGTGCACCCAGAGTGCCTAATGTTTGGAAACTTCCTCCGGAACTCAGTGGGAATGAGGCTTCTCCTTCCACGCTTGTCAGCCAGCAGATGGAGCCACCGCCCCACCAAAACATCTCTCTGCATTGCCTTCAGCCATGGATCGCCTAGCTGTCCTCTCTCTGCCTCAAGCAGCAGCTCGAGTGCGCATGCAGCCTACAGAAAGGAGAGTGCCTTTTCTGGAGCACTGCTATGCTGTGGCAGCTCCCTGAAGGCCTCCTCGGGCCTCCTCTCCCCTAACACAGTGGTGCCATTCCAACCACCTGGGCCGCAAAGGTCACCCTAAGCAGGGCTCAGGGTTCGGCCTGTGTGTGTTTTCGTGGCTGGGACAGGGCAGATCCAGACGCTGGGGGCCCACTTGTGAATAGGGCCTGATGGGCATCGCCAGCATTCCCTGGTGGGGAAGCAGGACATCTGGGACCTCCAAGCTGCATGCAAATCCCCTCCCTGGCTGCCCCTCTTGCTTCTTCTCTGCTGCCAAGCCTCTCTCACCACACGTGCGTCTCACCAAAAGGAGCAGGCTGCTTGCCACTCTTTGCAAGGTGCTCACCCCACAAGCCTCATTTACTCAAAGAGGAGTGCAAATTGACCCATAACCTCCAGAGGAGCTGCAGTCTCTGCAGCCACAAAGGCCTGCAGCCGAGTCCATGACAGCCTGCTGCGTTGAGGGCTTCAAAGGGACAGTGCCCTGCATTCCTGTAAGGGAGCTTTTTGACACCACTTTCCGTGGGGAAACACTGTGTGTGCCAATGACTCCTGTGTGCAGAAAATCTCTCCCCAGCACCAGAGGTGCAGGGAATCCTCTTAGTATGCAGAGCAATGTTCAAGGCAGGCCTCCAATGTTGGGAGAGCCTCCACTTCCCAACTGTCCAAATGCCTCAGAAACACACTTCTAGGGAGTGTGGGTCTGACAAGCAGAGCAGCCCGAGTGAGGAACATGGATTACAGGGAGAAGCCACTGGCCTGAGCATTCGCCCTGTAGGTCCTGGCTCAAGGCTCTCTGCACCAGGCCCAACCTGGAATGAGCCTGCAGCCTGGCCTCAATTCCAGGCTTGCCCATTGCCCTGCTAGGTCGCGGCCCATCCCAGGCTGGGCCAGGCCTCCCTAGGGTCTGTGCTGGCCTAGGCCACTGCCAGGCAACAGGACCTCCATGGAGCACAGTTCATACGAGAAGGCAACAGGGTGTTGCCTGTGTGTCTCTTGCACTCCTGGGAAGCTGCAGGTCCAGAGGCTATGTATGCAGGTTGCCGTTGGAGCCTAGGGTCAAAACAGTCATGACCCCACTTTCAAGTGGGACTCCTGCTGCCTCTTATCTGCCTGACACATCCCCTTGCTGCCTGCGCTGTCTTCACTGCTGGCAGGCCTCTGTGTGCACAGCCCAGTCTAGGCCAAGGAAACAAGGTGCTTGGCTCCCCTTGCTAGGAGCTCCTCCTACAGCACTCTGGACCAGGGGACACATGCCCCTGGACCAGCAGCCTGCAAGGAAGCTGCAGCTTCGCCATCCACAAAGGCCTGCTGCACGAGGCAGGAAGCCTTCTGCTAAGGACAACTTTCCCCCTCCAAAGCCTTGGAGGAGTTCATGGATGCTCGGGCCTGCAGTGTTCTCCATCAGAGAGCACTGGGTGCCCAATGGCTCCCCTGCGGCTTCCAAGCACCCTCCAGCCCAGATGCCCTTGGTGCCCACTCTGTTGCCAGAGGGAAGTCCTCAGTAGCACTCCCTAGCTTGTGCACCCAGAGTGCCTAATGTTTGGAAACTTCCTCCGGAACTCAGTGGGAATGAGGCTTCTCCTTCCACGCTTGTCAGCCAGCAGATGGAGCCACCGCCCCACCAAAACATCTCTCTGCATTGCCTTCAGCCATGGATCGCCTAGCTGTCCTCTCTCTGCCTCAAGCAGCAGCTCGAGTGCGCATGCAGCCTACAGAAAGGAGAGTGCCTTTTCTGGAGCACTGCTATGCTGTGGCAGCTCCCTGAAGGCCTCCTCGGGCCTCCTCTCCCCTAACACAGTGGTGCCATTCCAACCACCTGGGCCGCAAAGGTCACCCTAAGCAGGGCTCAGGGTTCGGCCTGTGTGTGTTTTCGTGGCTGGGACAGGGCAGATCCAGACGCTGGGGGCCCACTTGTGAATAGGGCCTGATGGGCATCGCCAGCATTCCCTGGTGGGGAAGCAGGACATCTGGGACCTCCAAGCTGCATGCAAATCCCCTCCCTGGCTGCCCCTCTTGCTTCTTCTCTGCTGCCAAGCCTCTCTCACCACACGTGCGTCTCACCAAAAGGAGCAGGCTGCTTGCCACTCTTTGCAAGGTGCTCACCCCACAAGCCTCATTTACTCAAAGAGGAGTGCAAATTGACCCATAACCTCCAGAGGAGCTGCAGTCTCTGCAGCCACAAAGGCCTGCAGCCGAGTCCATGACAGCCTGCTGCGTTGAGGGCTTCAAAGGGACAGTGCCCTGCATTCCTGTAAGGGAGCTTTTTGACACCACTTTCCGTGGGGAAACACTGTGTGTGCCAATGACTCCTGTGTGCAGAAAATCTCTCCCCAGCACCAGAGGTGCAGGGAATCCTCTTAGTATGCAGAGCAATGTTCAAGGCAGGCCTCCAATGTTGGGAGAGCCTCCACTTCCCAACTGTCCAAATGCCTCAGAAACACACTTCTAGGGAGTGTGGGTCTGACAAGCAGAGCAGCCCGAGTGAGGAACATGGATTACAGGGAGAAGCCACTGGCCTGAGCATTCGCCCTGTAGGTCCTGGCTCAAGGCTCTCTGCACCAGGCCCAACCTGGAATGAGCCTGCAGCCTGGCCTCAAGTTCCAGGCTTGCCCGTTGCCCTGCTAGGTCGCGGCCCATCCCAGGCTGGGCCAGGCCTCCCTAGGGTCTGTGCTGGCCTAGGCCACTGCCAGGCAACAGGACCTCCATGGAGCACAGTTCATACGAGAAGGCAACAGGGTGTTGCCTGTGTGTCTCTTGCACTCCTGGGAAGCTGCAGGTCCAGAGGCTATGTATGCAGGTTGCCGTTGGAGCCTGGGGTCAAAACAGTCATGACCCCACTTTCAAGTGGGACTCCTGCTGCCTCTTATCTGCCTGACACATCCCCTTGCTGCCTGCGCTGTCTTCACTGCTGGCAGGCCTCTGTGTGCACAGCCCAGTCTAGGCCAAGGAAACAAGGTGCTTGGCTCCCCTTGCTAGGAGCTCCTCCTACAGCACTCTGGACCAGGGGACACATGCCCCTGGACCAGCAGCCTGCAAGGAAGCTGCAGCTTCGCCATCCACAAAGGCCTGCTGCACGAGGCAGGAAGCCTTCTGCTAAGGACAACTTTCCCCCTCCAAAGCCTTGGAGGAGTTCATGGATGCTCGGGCCTGCAGTGTTCTCCATCAGAGAGCACTGGGTGCCCAATGGCTCCCCTGCGGCTTCCAAGCACCCTCCAGCCCAGATGCCCTTGGTGCCCACTCTGTTGCCAGAGGGAAGTCCTCAGTAGCACTCCCTAGCTTGTGCACCCAGAGTGCCTAATGTTTGGAAACTTCCTCCGGAACTCAGTGGGAATGAGGCTTCTCCTTCCACGCTTGTCAGCCAGCAGATGGAGCCACCGCCCCACCAAAACATCTCTCTGCATTGCCTTCAGCCATGGATCGCCTAGCTGTCCTCTCTCTGCCTCAAGCAGCAGCTCGAGTGCGCATGCAGCCTACAGAAAGGAGAGTGCCTTTTCTGGAGCACTGCTATGCTGTGGCAGCTCCCTGAAGGCCTCCTCGGGCCTCCTCTCCCCTAACACAGTGGTGCCATTCCAACCACCTGGGCCGCAAAGGTCACCCTAAGCAGGGCTCAGGGTTCGGCCTGTGTGTGTTTTCGTGGCTGGGACAGGGCAGATCCAGACGCTGGGGGCCCACTTGTGAATAGGGCCTGATGGGCATCGCCAGCATTCCCTGGTGGGGAAGCAGGACATCTGGGACCTCCAAGCTGCATGCAAATCCCCTCCCTGGCTGCCCCTCTTGCTTCTTCTCTGCTGCCAAGCCTCTCTCACCACACGTGCGTCTCACCAAAAGGAGCAGGCTGCTTGCCACTCTTTGCAAGGTGCTCACCCCACAAGCCTCATTTACTCAAAGAGGAGTGCAAATTGACCCATAACCTCCAGAGGAGCTGCAGTCTCTGCAGCCACAAAGGCCTGCAGCCGAGTCCATGACAGCCTGCTGCGTTGAGGGCTTCAAAGGGACAGTGCCCTGCATTCCTGTAAGGGAGCTTTTTGACACCACTTTCCGTGGGGAAACACTGTGTGTGCCAATGACTCCTGTGTGCAGAAAATCTCTCCCCAGCACCAGAGGTGCAGGGAATCCTCTTAGTATGCAGAGCAATGTTCAAGGCAGGCCTCCAATGTTGGGAGAGCCTCCACTTCCCAACTGTCCAAATGCCTCAGAAACACACTTCTAGGGAGTGTGGGTCTGACAAGCAGAGCAGCCCGAGTGAGGAACATGGATTACAGGGAGAAGCCACTGGCCTGAGCATTCGCCCTGTAGGTCCTGGCTCAAGGCTCTCTGCACCAGGCCCAACCTGGAATGAGCCTGCAGCCTGGCCTCAATTCCAGGCTTGCCCATTGCCCTGCTAGGTCGCGGCCCATCCCAGGCTGGGCCAGGCCTCCCTAGGGTCTGTGCTGGCCTAGGCCACTGCCAGGCAACAGGACCTCCATGGAGCACAGTTCATACGAGAAGGCAACAGGGTGTTGCCTGTGTGTCTCTTGCACTCCTGGGAAGCTGCAGGTCCAGAGGCTATGTATGCAGGTTGCCGTTGGAGCCTAGGGTCAAAACAGTCATGACCCCACTTTCAAGTGGGACTCCTGCTGCCTCTTATCTGCCTGACACATCCCCTTGCTGCCTGCGCTGTCTTCACTGCTGGCAGGCCTCTGTGTGCACAGCCCAGTCTAGGCCAAGGAAACAAGGTGCTTGGCTCCCCTTGCTAGGAGCTCCTCCTACAGCACTCTGGACCAGGGGACACATGCCCCTGGACCAGCAGCCTGCAAGGAAGCTGCAGCTTCGCCATCCACAAAGGCCTGCTGCACGAGGCAGGAAGCCTTCTGCTAAGGACAACTTTCCCCCTCCAAAGCCTTGGAGGAGTTCATGGATGCTCGGGCCTGCAGTGTTCTCCATCAGAGAGCACTGGGTGCCCAATGGCTCCCCTGCGGCTTCCAAGCACCCTCCAGCCCAGATGCCCTTGGTGCCCACTCTGTTGCCAGAGGGAAGTCCTCAGTAGCACTCCCTAGCTTGTGCACCCAGAGTGCCTAATGTTTGGAAACTTCCTCCGGAACTCAGTGGGAATGAGGCTTCTCCTTCCACGCTTGTCAGCCAGCAGATGGAGCCACCGCCCCACCAAAACATCTCTCTGCATTGCCTTCAGCCATGGATCGCCTAGCTGTCCTCTCTCTGCCTCAAGCAGCAGCTCGAGTGCGCATGCAGCCTACAGAAAGGAGAGTGCCTTTTCTGGAGCACTGCTATGCTGTGGCAGCTCCCTGAAGGCCTCCTCGGGCCTCCTCTCCCCTAACACAGTGGTGCCATTCCAACCACCTGGGCCGCAAAGGTCACCCTAAGCAGGGCTCAGGGTTCGGCCTGTGTGTGTTTTCGTGGCTGGGACAGGGCAGATCCAGACGCTGGGGGCCCACTTGTGAATAGGGCCTGATGGGCATCGCCAGCATTCCCTGGTGGGGAAGCAGGACATCTGGGACCTCCAAGCTGCATGCAAATCCCCTCCCTGGCTGCCCCTCTTGCTTCTTCTCTGCTGCCAAGCCTCTCTCACCACACGTGCGTCTCACCAAAAGGAGCAGGCTGCTTGCCACTCTTTGCAAGGTGCTCACCCCACAAGCCTCATTTACTCAAAGAGGAGTGCAAATTGACCCATAACCTCCAGAGGAGCTGCAGTCTCTGCAGCCACAAAGGCCTGCAGCCGAGTCCATGACAGCCTGCTGCGTTGAGGGCTTCAAAGGGACAGTGCCCTGCATTCCTGTAAGGGAGCTTTTTGACACCACTTTCCGTGGGGAAACACTGTGTGTGCCAATGACTCCTGTGTGCAGAAAATCTCTCCCCAGCACCAGAGGTGCAGGGAATCCTCTTAGTATGCAGAGCAATGTTCAAGGCAGGCCTCCAATGTTGGGAGAGCCTCCACTTCCCAACTGTCCAAATGCCTCAGAAACACACTTCTAGGGAGTGTGGGTCTGACAAGCAGAGCAGCCCGAGTGAGGAACATGGATTACAGGGAGAAGCCACTGGCCTGAGCATTCGCCCTGTAGGTCCTGGCTCAAGGCTCTCTGCACCAGGCCCAACCTGGAATGAGCCTGCAGCCTGGCCTCAAGTTCCAGGCTTGCCCATTGCCCTGCTAGGTCGCGGCCCATCCCAGGCTGGGCCAGGCCTCCCTAGGGTCTGTGCTGGCCTAGGCCACTGCCAGGCAACAGGACCTCCATGGAGCACAGTTCATACGAGAAGGCAACAGGGTGTTGCCTGTGTGTCTCTTGCACTCCTGGGAAGCTGCAGGTCCAGAGGCTATGTATGCAGGTTGCCGTTGGAGCCTGGGGTCAAAACAGTCATGACCCCACTTTCAAGTGGGACTCCTGCTGCCTCTTATCTGCCTGACACATCCCCTTGCTGCCTGCGCTGTCTTCACTGCTGGCAGGCCTCTGTGTGCACAGCCCAGTCTAGGCCAAGGAAACAAGGTGCTTGGCTCCCCTTGCTAGGAGCTCCTCCTACAGCACTCTGGACCAGGGGACACATGCCCCTGGACCAGCAGCCTGCAAGGAAGCTGCAGCTTCGCCATCCACAAAGGCCTGCTGCACGAGGCAGGAAGCCTTCTGCTAAGGACAACTTTCCCCCTCCAAAGCCTTGGAGGAGTTCATGGATGCTCGGGCCTGCAGTGTTCTCCATCAGAGAGCACTGGGTGCCCAA
This sequence comes from Hippopotamus amphibius kiboko, assembly GCF_030028045.1. NCBI lineage: Eukaryota > Metazoa > Chordata > Mammalia > Artiodactyla > Hippopotamidae > Hippopotamus > Hippopotamus amphibius. The sequence goes on from NW_026648333.1 coordinate 27,453, forward strand.
TGGCTCCCCTGCGGCTTCCAAGCACCCTCCAGCCCAGATGCCCTTGGTGCCCACTCTGTTGCCAGAGGGAAGTCCTCAGTAGCACTCCCTAGCTTGTGCACCCAGAGTGCCTAATGTTTGGAAACTTCCTCCGGAACTCAGTGGGAATGAGGCTTCTCCTTCCACGCTTGTCAGCCAGCAGATGGAGCCACCGCCCCACCAAAACATCTCTCTGCATTGCCTTCAGCCATGGATCGCCTAGCTGTCCTCTCTCTGCCTCAAGCAGCAGCTCGAGTGCGCATGCAGCCTACAGAAAGGAGAGTGCCTTTTCTGGAGCACTGCTATGCTGTGGCAGCTCCCTGAAGGCCTCCTCGGGCCTCCTCTCCCCTAACACAGTTGTGCCATTCCAACCACCTGGGCCGCAAAGGTCACCCTAAGCAGGGCTCAGGGTTCGGCCTGTGTGTGTTTTCGTGGCTGGGACAGGGCAGATCCAGACGCTGGGGGCCCACTTGTGAATAGGGCCTGATGGGCATCGCCAGCATTCCCTGGTGGGGAAGCAGGACATCTGGGACCTCCAAGCTGCATGCAAATCCCCTCCCTGGCTGCCCCTCTTGCTTCTTCTCTGCTGCCAAGCCTCTCTCACCACACGTGCGTCTCACCAAAAGGAGCAGGCTGCTTGCCACTCTTTGCAAGGTGCTCACCCCACAAGCCTCATTTACTCAAAGAGGAGTGCAAATTGACCCATAACCTCCAGAGGAGCTGCAGTCTCTGCAGCCACAAAGGCCTGCAGCCGAGTCCATGACAGCCTGCTGCGTTGAGGGCTTCAAAGGGACAGTGCCCTGCATTCCTGTAAGGGAGCTTTTTGACACCACTTTCCGTGGGGAAACACTGTGTGTGCCAATGACTCCTGTGTGCAGAAAATCTCTCCGCAGCACCAGAGGTGCAGGGAATCCTCTTAGTATGCAGAGCAATGTTCAAGGCAGGCCTCCAATGTTGGGAGAGCCTCCACTTCCCAACTGTCCAAATGCCTCAGAAACACACTTCTAGGGAGTGTGGGTCTGACAAGCAGAGCAGCCCGAGTGAGGAACATGGATTACAGGGAGAAGCCACTGGCCTGAGCATTCGCCCTGTAGGTCCTGGCTCAAGGCTCTCTGCACCAGGCCCAACCTGGAATGAGCCTGCAGCCTGGCCTCAAGTTCCAGGCTTGCCCGTTGCCTTGCTAGGTCGCGGCCCATCCCAGGCTGGGCCAGGCCTCCCTAGGGTCTGTGCTGGCCTAGGCCACTGCCAGGCAACAGGACCTCCATGGAGCACAGTTCATACGAGAAGGCAACAGGGTGTTGCCTGTGTGTCTCTTGCACTCCTGGGAAGCTGCAGGTCCAGAGGCTATGTATGCAGGTTGCCGTTGGAGCCTGGGGTCAAAACAGTCATGACCCCACTTTCAAGTGGGACTCCTGCTGCCTCTTATCTGCCTGACACATCCCCTTGCTGCCTGCGCTGTCTTCACTGCTGGCAGGCCTCTGTGTGCACAGCCCAGTCTAGGCCAAGGAAACAAGGTGCTTGGCTCCCCTTGCTAGGAGCTCCTCCTACAGCACTCTGGACCAGGGGACACATGCCCCTGGACCAGCAGCCTGCAAGGAAGCTGCAGCGTCGCCATCCAGAAAGGCCTGCTGCATGAGGCAGGAAGCCTTCTGCTAAGGACAACTTTCCCCCTCCAAAGCCTTGGAGGAGTTCATGGATGCTCGGGCCTGCAGTGTTCTCCATCAGAGAGCACTGGGTGCCCAATGGCTCCCCTGCGGCTTCCAAGCACCCTCCAGCCCAGATGCCCTTGGTGCCCACTCTGTTGCCAGAGGGAAGTCCTCAGTAGCACTCCCTAGCTTGTGCACCCAGAGTGCCTAATGTTTGGAAACTTCCTCCGGAACTCAGTGGGAATGAGGCTTCTCCTTCCACGCTTGTCAGCCAGCAGATGGAGCCACCGCCCCACCAAAACATCTCTCTGCATTGCCTTCAGCCATGGATCGCCTAGCTGTCCTCTCTCTGCCTCAAGCAGCAGCTCGAGTGCGCATGCAGCCTACAGAAAGGAGAGTGCCTTTTCTGGAGCACTGCTATGCTGTGGCAGCTCCCTGAAGGCCTCCTCGGGCCTCCTCTCCCCTAACACAGTTGTGCCATTCCAACCACCTGGGCCGCAAAGGTCACCCTAAGCAGGGCTCAGGGTTCGGCCTGTGTGTGTTTTCATGGCTGGGACAGGGCAGATCCAGACGCTGGGGGCCCACTTGTGAATAGGGCCTGATGGGCATCGCCAGCATTCCCTGGTGGGGAAGCAGGACATCTGGGACCTCCAAGCTGCATGCAAATCCCCTCCCTGGCTGCCCCTCTTGCTTCTTCTCTGCTGCCAAGCCTCTCTCACCACACGTGCGTCTCACCAAAAGGAGCAGGCTGCTTGCCACTCTTTGCAAGGTGCTCACCCCACAAGCCTCATTTACTCAAAGAGGAGTGCAAATTGACCCATAACCTCCTGAGGAGCTGCAGTCTCTGCAGCCACAAAGGCCTGCAGCCGAGTCCATGACAGCCTGCTGCGTTGAGGGCTTCAAAGGGACAGTGCCCTGCATTCCTGTAAGGGAGCTTTTTGACACCACTTTCCGTGGGGAAACACTGTGTGTGCCAATGACTCCTGTGTGCAGAAAATCTCTCCCCAGCACCAGAGGTGCAGGGAATCCTCTTAGTATGCAGAGCAATGTTCAAGGCAGGCCTCCAATGTTGGGAGAGCCTCCACTTCCCAACTGTCCAAATGCCTCAGAAACACACTTCTAGGGAGTGTGGGTCTGACAAGCAGAGCAGCCCGAGTGAGGAACATGGATTACAGGGAGAAGCCACTGGCCTGAGCATTCGCCCTGTAGGTCCTGGCTGAAGGCTCTCTGCACCAGGCCCAACCTGGAATGAGCCTGCAGCCTGGCCTCAAGTTCCAGGCTTGCCCATTGCCCTGCTAGGTCGCGGCCCATCCCAGGCTGGGCCAGGCCTCCCTAGGGTCTGTGCTGGCCTAGGCCACTGCCAGGCAACAGGACCTCCATGGAGCACAGTTCATACGAGAAGGCAACAGGGTGTTGCCTGTGTGTCTCTTGCACTCCTGGGAAGCTGCAGGTCCAGAGGCTATGTATGCAGGTTGCCGTTGGAGCCTGGGGTCAAAACAGTCATGACCCCACTTTCAAGTGGGACTCCTGCTGCCTCTTATCTGCCTGACACATCCCCTTGCTGCCTGCGCTGTCTTCACTGCTGGCAGGCCTCTGTGTGCACAGCCCAGTCTAGGCCAAGGAAACAAGGTGCTTGGCTCCCCTTGCTAGGAGCTCCTCCTACAGCACTCTGGACCAGGGGACACATGCCCCTGGACCAGCAGCCTGCAAGGAAGCTGCAGCTTCGCCATCCAGAAAGGCCTGCTGCACGAGGCAGGAAGCCTTCTGCTAAGGACAACTTTCCCCCTCCAAAGCCTTGGAGGAGTTCATGGATGCTCGGGCCTGCAGTGTTCTCCATCAGAGAGCACTGGGTGCCCAATGGCTCCCCTGCGGCTTCCAAGCACCCTCCAGCCCAGATGCCCTTGGTGCCCACTCTGTTGCCAGAGGGAAGTCCTCAGTAGCACTCCCTAGCTTGTGCACCCAGAGTGCCTAATGTTTGGAAACTTCCTCCGGAACTCAGTGGGAATGAGGCTTCTCCTTCCACGCTTGTCAGCCAGCAGATGGAGCCACCGCCCCACCAAAACATCTCTCTGCATTGCCTTCAGCCATGGATCGCCTAGCTGTCCTCTCTCTGCCTCAAGCAGCAGCTCGAGTGCGCATGCAGCCTACAGAAAGGAGAGTGCCTTTTCTGGAGCACTGCTATGCTGTGGCAGCTCCCTGAAGGCCTCCTCGGGCCTCCTCTCCCCTAACACAGTGGTGCCATTCCAACCACCTGGGCCGCAAAGGTCACCCTAAGCAGGGCTCAGGGTTCGGCCTGTGTGTGTTTTCGTGGCTGGGACAGGGCAGATCCAGACGCTGGGGGCCCACTTGTGAATAGGGCCTGATGGGCATCGCCAGCATTCCCTGGTGGGGAAGCAGGACATCTGGGACCTCCAAGCTGCATGCAAATCCCCTCCCTGGCTGCCCCTCTTGCTTCTTCTCTGCTGCCAAGCCTCTCTCACCACACGTGCGTCTCACCAAAAGGAGCAGGCTGCTTGCCACTCTTTGCAAGGTGCTCACCCCACAAGCCTCATTTACTCAAAGAGGAGTGCAAATTGACCCATAACCTCCAGAGGAGCTGCAGTCTCTGCAGCCACAAAGGCCTGCAGCCGAGTCCATGACAGCCTGCTGCGTTGAGGGCTTCAAAGGGACAGTGCCCTGCATTCCTGTAAGGGAGCTTTTTGACACCACTTTCCGTGGGGAAACACTGTGTGTGCCAATGACTCCTGTGTGCAGAAAATCTCTCCCCAGCACCAGAGGTGCAGGGAATCCTCTTAGTATGCAGAGCAATGTTCAAGGCAGGCCTCCAATGTTGGGAGAGCCTCCACTTCCCAACTGTCCAAATGCCTCAGAAACACACTTCTAGGGAGTGTGGGTCTGACAAGCAGAGCAGCCCGAGTGAGGAACATGGATTACAGGGAGAAGCCACTGGCCTGAGCATTCGCCCTGTAGGTCCTGGCTCAAGGCTCTCTGCACCAGGCCCAACCTGGAATGAGCCTGCAGCCTGGCCTCAAGTTCCAGGCTTGCCCGTTGCCCTGCTAGGTCGCGGCCCATCCCAGGCTGGGCCAGGCCTCCCTAGGGTCTGTGCTGGCCTAGGCCACTGCCAGGCAACAGGACCTCCATGGAGCACAGTTCATACGAGAAGGCAACAGGGTGTTGCCTGTGTGTCTCTTGCACTCCTGGGAAGCTGCAGGTCCAGAGGCTATGTATGCAGGTTGCCGTTGGAGCCTGGGGTCAAAACAGTCATGACCCCACTTTCAAGTGGGACTCCTGCTGCCTCTTATCTGCCTGACACATCCCCTTGCTGCCTGCGCTGTCTTCACTGCTGGCAGGCCTCTGTGTGCACAGCCCAGTCTAGGCCAAGGAAACAAGGTGCTTGGCTCCCCTTGCTAGGAGCTCCTCCTACAGCACTCTGGACCAGGGGACACATGCCCCTGGACCAGCAGCCTGCAAGGAAGCTGCAGCTTCGCCATCCAGAAAGGCCTGCTGCACGAGGCAGGAAGCCTTCTGCTAAGGACAACTTTCCCCCTCCAAAGCCTTGGAGGAGTTCATGGATGCTCGGGCCTGCAGTGTTCTCCATCAGAGAGCACTGGGTGCCCAATGGCTCCCCTGCGGCTTCCAAGCACCCTCCAGCCCAGATGACCTTGGTGCCCACTCTGTTGCCAGAGGGAAGTCCTCAGTAGCACTCCCTAGCTTGTGCACCCAGAGTGCCTAATGTTTGGAAACTTCCTCCGGAACTCAGTGGGAATGAGGCTTCTCCTTCCACGCTTGTCAGCCAGCAGATGGAGCCACCGCCCCACCAAAACATCTCTCTGCATTGCCTTCAGCCATGGATCGCCTAGCTGTCCTCTCTCTGCCTCAAGCAGCAGCTCGAGTGCGCATGCAGCCTACAGAAAGGAGAGTGCCTTTTCTGGAGCACTGCTATGCTGTGGCAGCTCCCTGAAGGCCTCCTCGGGCCTCCTCTCCCCTAACACAGTGGTGCCATTCCAACCACCTGGGCCGCAAAGGTCACCATAAGCAGGGCTCAGGGTTCGGCCTGTGTGTGTTTTCGTGGCTGGGACAGGGCAGATCCAGAAGCTGGGGGCCCACTTGTGAATAGGGCCTGATGGGCATCGCCAGCATTCCCTGGTGGGGAAGCAGGACATCTGGGACCTCCAAGCTGCATGCAAATCCCCTCCCTGGCTGCCCCTCTTGCTTCTTCTCTGCTGCCAAGCCTCTCTCACCACACGTGCGTCTCACCAAAAGGAGCAGGCTGCTTGCCACTCTTTGCAAGGTGCTCACCCCACAAGCCTCATTTACTCAAAGAGGAGTGCAAATTGACCCATAACCTTCTGAGGAGCTGCAGTCTCTGCAGCCACAAAGGCCTGCAGCCGAGTCCATGACAGCCTGCTGCGTTGAGGGCTTCAAAGGGACAGTGCCCTGCATTCCTGTAAGGGAGCTTTTTGACACCACTTTCCGTGGGGAAACACTGTGTGTGCCAATGACTCCTGTGTGCAGAAAATCTCTCCCCAGCACCAGAGGTGCAGGGAATCCTCTTAGTATGCAGAGCAATGTTCAAGGCAGGCCTCCAATGTTGGGAGAGCCTCCACTTCCCAACTGTCCAAATGCCTCAGAAACACACTTCTAGGGAGTGTGGGTCTGACAAGCAGAGCAGCCCGAGTGAGGAACATGGATTACAGGGAGAAGCCACTGGCCTGAGCATTCGCCCTGTAGGTCCTGGCTCAAGGCTCTCTGCACCAGGCCCAACCTGGAATGAGCCTGCAGCCTGGCCTCAACTTCCAGGCTTGCCCGTTGCCCTGCTAGGTCGCGGCCCATCCCAGGCTGGGCCAGGCCTCCCTAGGGTCTGTGCTGGCCTAGGCCACTGCCAGGCAACAGGACCTCCATGGAGCACAGTTCATACGAGAAGGCAACAGGGTGTTGCCTGTGTGTCTCTTGCACTCCTGGGAAGCTGCAGGTCCAGAGGCTATGTATGCAGGTTGCCGTTGGAGCCTGGGGTCAAAACAGTCATGACCCCACTTTCAAGTGGGACTCCTGCTGCCTCTTATCTGCCTGACACATCCCCTTGCTGCCTGCGCTGTCTTCACTGCTGGCAGGCCTCTGTGTGCACAGCCCAGTCTAGGCCAAGGAAACAAGGTGCTTGGCTCCCCTTGCTAGCAGCTCCTCCTACAGCACTCTGGACCAGGGGACACATGCCCCTGGACCAGCAGCCTGCAAGGAAGCTGCAGCTTCGCCATCCAGAAAGGCCTGCTGCACGAGGCAGGAAGCCTTCTGCTAAGGACAACTTTCCCCCTCCAAAGCCTTGGAGGAGTTCATGGATGCTCGGGCCTGCAGTGTTCTCCATCAGAGAGCACTGGGTGCCCAATGGCTCCCCTGCGGCTTCCAAGCACCCTCCAGCCCAGATGCCCTTGGTGCCCACTCTGTTGCCAGAGGGAAGTCCTCAGTAGCACTCCCTAGCTTGTGCACCCAGAGTGCCTAATGTTTGGAAACTTCCTCCGGAACTCAGTGGGAATGAGGCTTCTCCTTCCACGCTTGTCAGCCAGCAGATGGAGCCACCGCCCCACCAAAACATCTCTCTGCATTGCCTTCAGCCATGGATCGCCTAGCTGTCCTCTCTCTGCCTCAAGCAGCAGCTCGAGTGCGCATGCAGCCTACAGAAAGGAGAGTGCCTTTTCTGGAGCACTGCTATGCTGTGGCAGCTCCCTGAAGGCCTCCTCGGGCCTCCTCTCCCCTAACACAGTGGTGCCATTCCAACCACCTGGGCCGCAAAGGTCACCCTAAGCAGGGCTCAGGGTTCGGCCTGTGTGTGTTTTCGTGGCTGGGACAGGGCAGATCCAGACGCTGGGGGCCCACTTGTGAATAGGGCCTGATGGCCATCGCCAGCATTCCCTGGTGGGGAAGCAGGACATCTGGGACCTCCAAGCTGCATGCAAATCCCCTCCCTGGCTGCCCCTCTTGCTTCTTCTCTGCTGCCAAGCCTCTCTCACCACACGTGCGTCTCACCAAAAGGAGCAGGCTGCTTGCCACTCTTTGCAAGGTGCTCACCCCACAAGCCTCATTTACTCAAAGAGGAGTGCAAATTGACCCATAACCTTCTGAGGAGCTGCAGTCTCTGCAGCCACAAAGGCCTGCAGCCGAGTCCATGACAGCCTGCTGCGTTGAGGGCTTCAAAGGGACAGTGCCCTGCATTCCTGTAAGGGAGCTTTTTGACACCACTTTCCGTGGGGAAACACTGTGTGTGCCAATGACTCCTGTGTGCAGAAAATCTCTCCCCAGCACCAGAGGTGCAGGGAATCCTCTTAGTATGCAGAGCAATGTTCAAGGCAGGCCTCCAATGTTGGGAGAGCCTCCACTTCCCAACTGTCCAAATGCCTCAGAAACACACTTCTAGGGAGTGTGGGTCTGACAAGCAGAGCAGCCCGAGTGAGGAACATGGATTACAGGGAGAAGCCACTGGCCTGAGCATTCGCCCTGTAGGTCCTGGCTCAAGGCTCTCTGCACCAGGCCCAACCTGGAATGAGCCTGCAGCCTGGCCTCAAGTTCCAGGCTTGCCCGTTGCCCTGCTAGGTCGCGGCCCATCCCAGGCTGGGCCAGGCCTCCCTAGGGTCTGTGCTGGCCTAGGCCACTGCCAGGCAACAGGACCTCCATGGAGCACAGTTCATACGAGAAGGCAACAGGGTGTTGCCTGTGTGTCTCTTGCACTCCTGGGAAGCTGCAGGTCCAGAGGCTATGTATGCAGGTTGCCGTTGGAGCCTGGGGTCAAAACAGTCATGACCCCACTTTCAAGTGGGACTCCTGCTGCCTCTTATCTGCCTGACACATCCCCTTGCTGCCTGCGCTGTCTTCACTGCTGGCAGGCCTCTGTGTGCACAGCCCAGTCTAGGCCAAGGAAACAAGGTGCTTGGCTCCCCTTGCTAGGAGCTCCTCCTACAGCACTCTGGACCAGGGGACACATGCCCCTGGACCAGCAGCCTGCAAGGAAGCTGCAGCTTCGCCATCCAGAAAGGCCTGCTGCACGAGGCAGGAAGCCTTCTGCTAAGGACAACTTTCCCCCTCCAAAGCCTTGGAGGAGTTCATGGATGCTCGGGCCTGCAGTGTTCTCCATCAGAGAGCACTGGGTGCCCAATGGCTCCCCTGCGGCTTCCAAGCACCCTCCAGCCCAGATGCCCTTGGTGCCCACTCTGTTGCCAGAGGGAAGTCCTCAGTAGCACTCCCTAGCTTGTGCACCCAGAGTGCCTAATGTTTGGAAACTTCCTCCGGAACTCAGTGGGAATGAGGCTTCTCCTTCCACACTTGTCAGCCAGCAGATGGAGCCACCGCCCCACCAAAACATCTCTCTGCATTGCCTTCAGCCATGGATCACCTAGCTGTCCTCTCTCTGCCTCAAGCAGCAGCTCGAGTGCGCATGCAGCCTACAGAAAGGAGAGTGCCTTTTCTGGAGCACTGCTATGCTGTGGCAGCTCCCTGAAGGCCTCCTCGGGCCTCCTCTCCCCTAACACAGTGGTGCCATTCCAACCACCTGGGCCGCAAAGGTCACCCTAAGCAGGGCTCAGGGTTCGGCCTGTGTGTGTTTTCGTGGCTGGGACAGGGCAGATCCAGACGCTGGGGGCCCACTTGTGAATAGGGCCTGATGGGCATCGCCAGCATTCCCTGGTGGGGAAGCAGGACATCTGGGACCTCCAAGCTGCATGCAAATCCCCTCCCTGGCTGCCCCTCTTGCTTCTTCTCTGCTGCCAAGCCTCTCTCACCACACGTGCGTCTCACCAAAAGGAGCAGGCTGCTTGCCACTCTTTGCAAGGTGCTCACCCCACAAGCCTCATTTACTCAAAGAGGAGTGCAAATTGACCCATAACCTTCTGAGGAGCTGCAGTCTCTGCAGCCACAAAGGCCTGCAGCCGAGTCCATGACAGCCTGCTGCGTTGAGGGCTTCAAAGGGACAGTGCCCTGCATTCCTGTAAGGGAGCTTTTTGACACCACTTTCCGTGGGGAAACACTGTGTGTGCCAATGACTCCTGTGTGCAGAAAATCTCTCCCCAGCACCAGAGGTGCAGGGAATCCTCTTAGTATGCAGAGCAATGTTCAAGGCAGGCCTCCAATGTTGGGAGAGCCTCCACTTCCCAACTGTCCAAATGCCTCAGAAACACACTTCTAGGGAGTGTGGGTCTGACAAGCAGAGCAGCCCGAGTGAGGAACATGGATTACAGGGAGAAGCCACTGGCCTGAGCATTCGCCCTGTAGGTCCTGGCTCAAGGCTCTCTGCACCAGGCCCAACCTGGAATGAGCCTGCAGCCTGGCCTCAAGTTCCAGGCTTGCCCGTTGCCCTGCTAGGTCGCGGCCCATCCCAGGCTGGGCCAGGCCTCCCTAGGGTCTGTGCTGGCCTAGGCCACTGCCAGGCAACAGGACCTCCATGGAGCACAGTTCATACGAGAAGGCAACAGGGTGTTGCCTGTGTGTCTCTTGCACTCCTGGGAAGCTGCAGGTCCAGAGGCTATGTATGCAGGTTGCCGTTGGAGCCTGGGGTCAAAACAGTCATGACCCCACTTTCAAATGGGACTCCTGCTGCCTCTTATCTGCCTGACACATCCCCTTGCTGCCTGCGCTGTCTTCACTGCTGGCAGGCCTCTGTGTGCACAGCCCAGTCTAGGCCAAGGAAACAAGGTGCTTGGCTCCCCTTGCTAGGAGCTCCTCCTACAGCACTCTGGACCAGGGGACACATGCCCCTGGACCAGCAGCCTGCAAGGAAGCTGCAGCGTCGCCATCCAGAAAGGCCTGCTGCACGAGGCAGGAAGCCTTCTGCTAAGGACAACTTTCCCCCTCCAAAGCCTTGGAGGAGTTCATGGATGCTCGGGCCTGCAGTGTTCTCCATCAGAGAGCACTGGGTGCCCAATGGCTCCCCTGCGGCTTCCAAGCACCCTCCAGCCCAGATGCCCTTGGTGCCCACTCTGTTGCCAGAGGGAAGTCCTCAGTAGCACTCCCTAGCTTGTGCACCCAGAGTGCCTAATGTTTGGAAACTTCCTCCGGAACTCAGTGGGAATGAGGCTTCTCCTTCCACGCTTGTCAGCCAGCAGATGGAGCCACCGCCCCACCAAAACATCTCTCTGCATTGCCTTCAGCCATGGATCGCCTAGCTGTCCTCTCTCTGCCTCAAGCAGCAGCTCGAGTGCGCATGCAGCCTACAGAAAGGAGAGTGCCTTTTCTGGAGCACTGCTATGCTGTGGCAGCTCCCTGAAGGCCTCCTCGGGCCTCCTCTCCCCTAACACAGTGGTGCCATTCCAACCACCTGGGCCGCAAAGGTCACCCTAAGCAGGGCTCAGGGTTCGGCCTGTGTGTGTTTTCGTGGCTGGGACAGGGCAGATCCAGACGCTGGGGGCCCACTTGTGAATAGGGCCTGATGGGCATCGCCAGCATTCCCTGGTGGGGAAGCAGGACATCTGGGACCTCCAAGCTGCATGCAAATCCCCTCCCTGGCTGCCCCTCTTGCTTCTTCTCTGCTGCCAAGCCTCTCTCACCACACGTGCGTCTCACCAAAAGGAGCAGGCTGCTTGCCACTCTTTGCAAGGTGCTCACCCCACAAGCCTCATTTACTCAAAGAGGAGTGCAAATTGACCCATAACCTTCTGAGGAGCTGCAGTCTCTGCAGCCACAAAGGCCTGCAGCCGAGTCCATGACAGCCTGCTGCGTTGAGGGCTTCAAAGGGACAGTGCCCTGCATTCCTGTAAGGGAGCTTTTTGACACCACTTTCCGTGGGGAAACACTGTGTGTGCCAATGACTCCTGTGTGCAGAAAATCTCTCCCCAGCACCAGAGGTGCAGGGAATCCTCTTAGTATGCAGAGCAATGTTCAAGGCAGGCCTCCAATGTTGCGAGAGCCTCCACTTCCCAACTGTCCAAATGCCTCAGAAACACACTTCTAGGGAGTGTGGGTCTGACAAGCAGAGCAGCCCGAGTGAGGAACATGGATTACAGGGAGAAGCCACTGGCCTGAGCATTCGCCCTGTAGGTCCTGGCTCAAGGCTCTCTGCACCAGGCCCAACCTGGAATGAGCCTGCAGCCTGGCCTCAAGTTCCAGGCTTGCCCGTTGCCCTGCTAGGTCGCGGCCCATCCCAGGCTGGGCCAGGCCTCCCTAGGGTCTGTGCTGGCCTAGGCCACTGCCAGGCAACAGGACCTCCATGGAGCACAGTTCATACGAGAAGGCAACAGGGTGTTGCCTGTGTGTCTCTTGCACTCCTGGGAAGCTGCAGGTCCAGAGGCTATGTATGCAGGTTGCCGTTGGAGCCTGGGGTCAAAACAGTCATGACCCCACTTTCAAGTGGGACTCCTGCTGCCTCTTATCTGCCTGACACATCCCCTTGCTGCCTGCGCTGTCTTCACTGCTGGCAGGCCTCTGTGTGCACAGCCCAGTCTAGGCCAAGGAAACAAGGTGCTTGGCTCCCCTTGCTAGGAGCTCCTCCTACAGCACTCTGGACCAGGGGACACATGCCCCTGGACCAGCAGCCTGCAAGGAAGCTGCAGCTTCGCCATCCAGAAAGGCCTGCTGCACGAGGCAGGAAGCCTTCTGCTAAGGACAACTTTCCCCCTCCAAAGCCTTGGAGGAGTTCATGGATGCTCGGGCCTGCAGTGTTCTCCATCAGAGAGCACTGGGTGCCCAATGGCTCCCCTGCGGCTTCCAAGCACCCTCCAGCCCAGATGCCCTTGGTGCCCACTCTGTTGCCAGAGGGAAGTCCTCAGTAGCACTCCCTAGCTTGTGCACCCAGAGTGCCTAATGTTTGGAAACTTCCTCCGGAACTCAGTGGGAATGAGGCTTCTCCTTCCACGCTTGTCAGCCAGCAGATGGAGCCACCGCCCCACCAAAACATCTCTCTGCATTGCCTTCAGCCATGGATCGCCTAGCTGTCCTCTCTCTGCCTCAAGCAGCAGCTCGAGTGCGCATGCAGCCTACAGAAAGGAGAGTGCCTTTTCTGGAGCACTGCTATGCTGTGGCAGCTCCCTGAAGGCCTCCTCGGGCCTCCTCTCCCCTAACACAGTGGTGCCATTCCAACCACCTGGGCCGCAAAGGTCACCCTAAGCAGGGCTCAGGGTTCGGCCTGTGTGTGTTTTCGTGGCTGGGACAGGGCAGATCCAGACGCTGGGGGCCCACTTGTGAATAGGGCCTGATGGCCATCGCCAGCATTCCCTGGTGGGGAAGCAGGACATCTGGGACCTCCAAGCTGCATGCAAATCCCCTCCCTGGCTGCCCCTCTTGCTTCTTCTCTGCTGCCAAGCCTCTCTCACCACACGTGCGTCTCACCAAAAGGAGCAGGCTGCTTGCCACTCTTTGCAAGGTGCTCACCCCACAAGCCTCATTTACTCAAAGAGGAGTGCAAATTGACCCATAACCTTCTGAGGAGCTGCAGTCTCTGCAGCCACAAAGGCCTGCAGCCGAGTCCATGACAGCCTGCTGCGTTGAGGGCTTCAAAGGGACAGTGCCCTGCATTCCTGTAAGGGAGCTTTTTGACACCACTTTCCGTGGGGAAACACTGTGTGTGCCAATGACTCCTGTGTGCAGAAAATCTCTCCCCAGCACCAGAGGTGCAGGGAATCCTCTTAGTATGCAGAGCAATGTTCAAGGCAGGCCTCCAATGTTGCGAGAGCCTCCACTTCCCAACTGTCCAAATGCCTCAGAAACACACTTCTAGGGAGTGTGGGTCTGACAAGCAGAGCAGCCCGAGTGAGGAACATGGATTACAGGGAGAAGCCACTGGCCTGAGCATTCGCCCTGTAGGTCCTGGCTCAAGGCTCTCTGCACCAGGCCCAACCTGGAATGAGCCTGCAGCCTGGCCTCAAGTTCCAGGCTTGCCCGTTGCCCTGCTAGGTCGCGGCCCATCCCAGGCTGGGCCAGGCCTCCCTAGGGTCTGTGCTGGCCTAGGCCACTGCCAGGCAACAGGACCTCCATGGAGCACAGTTCATACGAGAAGGCAACAGGGTGTTGCCTGTGTGTCTCTTGCACTCCTGGGAAGCTGCAGGTCCAGAGGCTATGTATGCAGGTTGCCGTTGGAGCCTGGGGTCAAAACAGTCATGACCCCACTTTCAAGTGGGACTCCTGCTGCCTCTTATCTGCCTGACACATCCCCTTGCTGCCTGCGCTGTCTTCACTGCTGGCAGGCCTCTGTGTGCACAGCCCAGTCTAGGCCAAGGAAACAAGGTGCTTGGCTCCCCTTGCTAGGAGCTCCTCCTACAGCACTCTGGACCAGGGGACACATGCCCCTGGACCAGCAGCCTGCAAGGAAGCTGCAGCTTCGCCATCCAGAAAGGCCTGCTGCACGAGGCAGGAAGCCTTCTGCTAAGGACAACTTTCCCCCTCCAAAGCCTTGGAGGAGTTCATGGATGCTCGGGCCTGCAGTGTTCTCCATCAGAGAGCACTGGGTGCCCAATGGCTCCCCTGCGGCTTCCAAGCACCCTCCAGCCCAGATGCCCTTGGTGCCCACTCTGTTGCCAGAGGGAAGTCCTCAGTAGCACTCCCTAGCTTGTGCACCCAGAGTGCCTAATGTTTGGAAACTTCCTCCGGAACTCAGTGGGAATGAGGCTTCTCCTTCCACACTTGTCAGCCAGCAGATGGAGCCACCGCCCCACCAAAACATCTCTCTGCATTGCCTTCAGCCATGGATCACCTAGCTGTCCTCTCTCTGCCTCAAGCAGCAGCTCGAGTGCGCATGCAGCCTACAGAAAGGAGAGTGCCTTTTCTGGAGCACTGCTATGCTGTGGCAGCTCCCTGAAGGCCTCCTCGGGCCTCCTCTCCCCTAACACAGTGGTGCCATTCCAACCACCTGGGCCGCAAAGGTCACCCTAAGCAGGGCTCAGGGTTCGGCCTGTGTGTGTTTTCGTGGCTGGGACAGGGCAGATCCAGACGCTGGGGGCCCACTTGTGAATAGGGCCTGATGGGCATCGCCAGCATTCCCTGGTGGGGAAGCAGGACATCTGGGACCTCCAAGCTGCATGCAAATCCCCTCCCTGGCTGCCCCTCTTGCTTCTTCTCTGCTGCCAAGCCTCTCTCACCACACGTGCGTCTCACCAAAAGGAGCAGGCTGCTTGCCACTCTTTGCAAGGTGCTCACCCCACAAGCCTCATTTACTCAAAGAGGAGTGCAAATTGACCCATAACCTTCTGAGGAGCTGCAGTCTCTGCAGCCACAAAGGCCTGCAGCCGAGTCCATGACAGCCTGCTGCGTTGAGGGCTTCAAAGGGACAGTGCCCTGCATTCCTGTAAGGGAGCTTTTTGACACCACTTTCCGTGGGGAAACACTGTGTGTGCCAATGACTCCTGTGTGCAGAAAATCTCTCCCCAGCACCAGAGGTGCAGGGAATCCTCTTAGTATGCAGAGCAATGTTCAAGGCAGGCCTCCAATGTTGGGAGAGCCTCCACTTCCCAACTGTCCAAATGCCTCAGAAACACACTTCTAGGGAGTGTGGGTCTGACAAGCAGAGCAGCCCGAGTGAGGAACATGGATTACAGGGAGAAGCCACTGGCCTGAGCATTCGCCCTGTAGGTCCTGGCTCAAGGCTCTCTGCACCAGGCCCAACCTGGAATGAGCCTGCAGCCTGGCCTCAAGTTCCAGGCTTGCCCGTTGCCCTGCTAGGTCGCGGCCCATCCCAGGCTGGGCCAGGCCTCCCTAGGGTCTGTGCTGGCCTAGGCCACTGCCAGGCAACAGGACCTCCATGGAGCACAGTTCATACGAGAAGGCAACAGGGTGTTGCCTGTGTGTCTCTTGCACTCCTGGGAAGCTGCAGGTCCAGAGGCTATGTATGCAGGTTGCCGTTGGAGCCTGGGGTCAAAACAGTCATGACCCCACTTTCAAATGGGACTCCTGCTGCCTCTTATCTGCCTGACACATCCCCTTGCTGCCTGCGCTGTCTTCACTGCTGGCAGGCCTCTGTGTGCACAGCCCAGTCTAGGCCAAGGAAACAAGGTGCTTGGCTCCCCTTGCTAGGAGCTCCTCCTACAGCACTCTGGACCAGGGGACACATGCCCCTGGACCAGCAGCCTGCAAGGAAGCTGCAGCGTCGCCATCCAGAAAGGCCTGCTGCACGAGGCAGGAAGCCTTCTGCTAAGGACAACTTTCCCCCTCCAAAGCCTTGGAGGAGTTCATGGATGCTCGGGCCTGCAGTGTTCTCCATCAGAGAGCACTGGGTGCCCAATGGCTCCCCTGCGGCTTCCAAGCACCCTCCAGCCCAGATGCCCTTGGTGCCCACTCTGTTGCCAGAGGGAAGTCCTCAGTAGCACTCCCTAGCTTGTGCACCCAGAGTGCCTAATGTTTGGAAACTTCCTCCGGAACTCAGTGGGAATGAGGCTTCTCCTTCCACGCTTGTCAGCCAGCAGATGGAGCCACCGCCCCACCAAAACATCTCTCTGCATTGCCTTCAGCCATGGATCGCCTAGCTGTCCTCTCTCTGCCTCAAGCAGCAGCTCGAGTGCGCATGCAGCCTACAGAAAGGAGAGTGCCTTTTCTGGAGCACTGCTATGCTGTGGCAGCTCCCTGAAGGCCTCCTCGGGCCTCCTCTCCCCTAACACAGTGGTGCCATTCCAACCACCTGGGCCGCAAAGGTCACCCTAAGCAGGGCTCAGGGTTCGGCCTGTGTGTGTTTTCGTGGCTGGGACAGGGCAGATCCAGACGCTGGGGGCCCACTTGTGAATAGGGCCTGATGGGCATCGCCAGCATTCCCTGGTGGGGAAGCAGGACATCTGGGACCTCCAAGCTGCATGCAAATCCCCTCCCTGGCTGCCCCTCTTGCTTCTTCTCTGCTGCCAAGCCTCTCTCACCACACGTGCGTCTCACCAAAAGGAGCAGGCTGCTTGCCACTCTTTGCAAGGTGCTCACCCCACAAGCCTCATTTACTCAAAGAGGAGTGCAAATTGACCCATAACCTTCTGAGGAGCTGCAGTCTCTGCAGCCACAAAGGCCTGCAGCCGAGTCCATGACAGCCTGCTGCGTTGAGGGCTTCAAAGGGACAGTGCCCTGCATTCCTGTAAGGGAGCTTTTTGACACCACTTTCCGTGGGGAAACACTGTGTGTGCCAATGACTCCTGTGTGCAGAAAATCTCTCCCCAGCACCAGAGGTGCAGGGAATCCTCTTAGTATGCAGAGCAATGTTCAAGGCAGGCCTCCAATGTTGCGAGAGCCTCCACTTCCCAACTGTCCAAATGCCTCAGAAACACACTTCTAGGGAGTGTGGGTCTGACAAGCAGAGCAGCCCGAGTGAGGAACATGGATTACAGGGAGAAGCCACTGGCCTGAGCATTCGCCCTGTAGGTCCTGGCTCAAGGCTCTCTGCACCAGGCCCAACCTGGAATGAGCCTGCAGCCTGGCCTCAAGTTCCAGGCTTGCCCGTTGCCCTGCTAGGTCGCGGCCCATCCCAGGCTGGGCCAGGCCTCCCTAGGGTCTGTGCTGGCCTAGGCCACTGCCAGGCAACAGGACCTCCATGGAGCACAGTTCATACGAGAAGGCAACAGGGTGTTGCCTGTGTGTCTCTTGCACTCCTGGGAAGCTGCAGGTCCAGAGGCTATGTATGCAGGTTGCCGTTGGAGCCTGGGGTCAAAACAGTCATGACCCCACTTTCAAGTGGGACTCCTGCTGCCTCTTATCTGCCTGACACATCCCCTTGCTGCCTGCGCTGTCTTCACTGCTGGCAGGCCTCTGTGTGCACAGCCCAGTCTAGGCCAAGGAAACAAGGTGCTTGGCTCCCCTTGCTAGGAGCTCCTCCTACAGCACTCTGGACCAGGGGACACATGCCCCTGGACCAGCAGCCTGCAAGGAAGCTGCAGCTTCGCCATCCAGAAAGGCCTGCTGCACGAGGCAGGAAGCCTTCTGCTAAGGACAACTTTCCCCCTCCAAAGCCTTGGAGGAGTTCATGGATGCTCGGGCCTGCAGTGTTCTCCATCAGAGAGCACTGGGTGCCCAATGGCTCCCCTGCGGCTTCCAAGCACCCTCCAGCCCAGATGCCCTTGGTGCCCACTCTGTTGCCAGAGGGAAGTCCTCAGTAGCACTCCCTAGCTTGTGCACCCAGAGTGCCTAATGTTTGGAAACTTCCTCCGGAACTCAGTGGGAATGAGGCTTCTCCTTCCACGCTTGTCAGCCAGCAGATGGAGCCACCGCCCCACCAAAACATCTCTCTGCATTGCCTTCAGCCATGGATCGCCTAGCTGTCCTCTCTCTGCCTCAAGCAGCAGCTCGAGTGCGCATGCAGCCTACAGAAAGGAGAGTGCCTTTTCTGGAGCACTGCTATGCTGTGGCAGCTCCCTGAAGGCCTCCTCGGGCCTCCTCTCCCCTAACGCAGTGGTGCCATTCCAACCACCTGGGCCGCAAAGGTCACCCTAAGCAGGGCTCAGGGTTCGGCCTGTGTGTGTTTTCGTGGCTGGGACAGGGCAGATCCAGACGCTGGGGGCCCACTTGTGAATAGGGCCTGATGGCCATCGCCAGCATTCCCTGGTGGGGAAGCAGGACATCTGGGACCTCCAAGCTGCATGCAAATCCCCTCCCTGGCTGCCCCTCTTGCTTCTTCTCTGCTGCCAAGCCTCTCTCACCACACGTGCGTCTCACCAAAAGGAGCAGGCTGCTTGCCACTCTTTGCAAGGTGCTCACCCCACAAGCCTCATTTACTCAAAGAGGAGTGCAAATTGACCCATAACCTTCTGAGGAGCTGCAGTCTCTGCAGCCACAAAGGCCTGCAGCCGAGTCCATGACAGCCTGCTGCGTTGAGGGCTTCAAAGGGACAGTGCCCTGCATTCCTGTAAGGGAGCTTTTTGACACCACTTTCCGTGGGGAAACACTGTGTGTGCCAATGACTCCTGTGTGCAGAAAATCTCTCCCCAGCACCAGAGGTGCAGGGAATCCTCTTAGTATGCAGAGCAATGTTCAAGGCAGGCCTCCAATGTTGGGAGAGCCTCCACTTCCCAACTGTCCAAATGCCTCAGAAACACACTTCTAGGGAGTGTGGGTCTGACAAGCAGAGCAGCCCGAGTGAGGAACATGGATTACAGGGAGAAGCCACTGGCCTGAGCATTCGCCCTGTAGGTCCTGGCTCAAGGCTCTCTGCACCAGGCCCAACCTGGAATGAGCCTGCAGCCTGGCCTCAAGTTCCAGGCTTGCCCGTTGCCCTGCTAGGTCGCGGCCCATCCCAGGCTGGGCCAGGCCTCCCTAGGGTCTGTGCTGGCCTAGGCCACTGCCAGGCAACAGGACCTCCATGGAGCACAGTTCATACGAGAAGGCAACAGGGTGTTGCCTGTGTGTCTCTTGCACTCCTGGGAAGCTGCAGGTCCAGAGGCTATGTATGCAGGTTGCCGTTGGAGCCTGGGGTCAAAACAGTCATGACCCCACTTTCAAGTGGGACTCCTGCTGCCTCTTATCTGCCTGACACATCCCCTTGCTGCCTGCGCTGTCTTCACTGCTGGCAGGCCTCTGTGTGCACAGCCCAGTCTAGGCCAAGGAAACAAGGTGCTTGGCTCCCCTTGCTAGGAGCTCCTCCTACAGCACTCTGGACCAGGGGACACATGCCCCTGGACCAGCAGCCTGCAAGGAAGCTGCAGCTTCGCCATCCAGAAAGGCCTGCTGCACGAGGCAGGAAGCCTTCTGCTAAGGACAACTTTCCCCCTCCAAAGCCTTGGAGGAGTTCATGGATGCTCGGGCCTGCAGTGTTCTCCATCAGAGAGCACTGGGTGCCCAATGGCTCCCCTGCGGCTTCCAAGCACCCTCCAGCCCAGATGCCCTTGGTGCCCACTCTGTTGCCAGAGGGAAGTCCTCAGTAGCACTCCCTAGCTTGTGCACCCAGAGTGCCTAATGTTTGGAAACTTCCTCCGGAACTCAGTGGGAATGAGGCTTCTCCTTCCACGCTTGTCAGCCAGCAGATGGAGCCACCGCCCCACCAAAACATCTCTCTGCATTGCCTTCAGCCATGGATCGCCTAGCTGTCCTCTCTCTGCCTCAAGCAGCAGCTCGAGTGCGCATGCAGCCTACAGAAAGGAGAGTGCCTTTTCTGGAGCACTGCTATGCTGTGGCAGCTCCCTGAAGGCCTCCTCGGGCCTCCTCTCCCCTAACACAGTGGTGCCATTCCAACCACCTGGGCCGCAAAGGTCACCCTAAGCAGGGCTCAGGGTTCGGCCTGTGTGTGTTTTCGTGGCTGGGACAGGGCAGATCCAGACGCTGGGGGCCCACTTGTGAATAGGGCCTGATGGGCATCGCCAGCATTCCCTGGTGGGGAAGCAGGACATCTGGGACCTCCAAGCTGCATGCAAATCCCCTCCCTGGCTGCCCCTCTTGCTTCTTCTCTGCTGCCAAGCCTCTCTCACCACACGTGCGTCTCACCAAAAGGAGCAGGCTGCTTGCCACTCTTTGCAAGGTGCTCACCCCACAAGCCTCATTTACTCAAAGAGGAGTGCAAATTGACCCATAACCTCCAGAGGAGCTGCAGTCTCTGCAGCCACAAAGGCCTGCAGCCGAGTCCATGACAGCCTGCTGCGTTGAGGGCTTCAAAGGGACAGTGCCCTGCATTCCTGTAAGGGAGCTTTTTGACACCACTTTCCGTGGGGAAACACTGTGTGTGCCAATGACTCCTGTGTGCAGAAAATCTCTCCCCAGCACCAGAGGTGCAGGGAATCCTCTTAGTATGCAGAGCAATGTTCAAGGCAGGCCTCCAATGTTGGGAGAGCCTCCACTTCCCAACTGTCCAAATGCCTCAGAAACACACTTCTAGGGAGTGTGGGTCTGACAAGCAGAGCAGCCCGAGTGAGGAACATGGATTACAGGGAGAAGCCACTGGCCTGAGCATTCGCCCTGTAGGTCCTGGCTCAAGGCTCTCTGCACCAGGCCCAACCTGGAATGAGCCTGCAGCCTGGCCTCAAGTTCCAGGCTTGCCCGTTGCCCTGCTAGGTCGCGGCCCATCCCAGGCTGGGCCAGGCCTCCCTAGGGTCTGTGCTGGCCTAGGCCACTGCCAGGCAACAGGACCTCCATGGAGCACAGTTCATACGAGAAGGCAACAGGGTGTTGCCTGTGTGTCTCTTGCACTCCTGGGAAGCTGCAGGTCCAGAGGCTATGTATGCAGGTTGCCGTTGGAGCCTGGGGTCAAAACAGTCATGACCCCACTTTCAAGTGGGACTCCTGCTGCCTCTTATCTGCCTGACACATCCCCTTGCTGCCTGCGCTGTCTTCACTGCTGGCAGGCCTCTGTGTGCACAGCCCAGTCTAGGCCAAGGAAACAAGGTGCTTGGCTCCCCTTGCTAGGAGCTCCTCCTACAGCACTCTGGACCAGGGGACACATGCCCCTGGACCAGCAGCCTGCAAGGAAGCTGCAGCTTCGCCATCCAGAAAGGCCTGCTGCACGAGGCAGGAAGCCTTCTGCTAAGGACAACTTTCCCCCTCCAAAGCCTTGGAGGAGTTCATGGATGCTCGGGCCTGCAGTGTTCTCCATCAGAGAGCACTGGGTGCCCAATGGCTCCCCTGCGGCTTCCAAGCACCCTCCAGCCCAGATGACCTTGGTGCCCACTCTGTTGCCAGAGGGAAGTCCTCAGTAGCACTCCCTAGCTTGTGCACCCAGAGTGCCTAATGTTTGGAAACTTCCTCCGGAACTCAGTGGGAATGAGGCTTCTCCTTCCACGCTTGTCAGCCAGCAGATGGAGCCACCGCCCCACCAAAACATCTCTCTGCATTGCCTTCAGCCATGGATCGCCTAGCTGTCCTCTCTCTGCCTCAAGCAGCAGCTCGAGTGCGCATGCAGCCTACAGAAAGGAGAGTGCCTTTTCTGGAGCACTGCTATGCTGTGGCAGCTCCCTGAAGGCCTCCTCGGGCCTCCTCTCCCCTAACACAGTGGTGCCATTCCAACCACCTGGGCCGCAAAGGTCACCATAAGCAGGGCTCAGGGTTCGGCCTGTGTGTGTTTTCGTGGCTGGGACAGGGCAGATCCAGAAGCTGGGGGCCCACTTGTGAATAGGGCCTGATGGGCATCGCCAGCATTCCCTGGTGGGGAAGCAGGACATCTGGGACCTCCAAGCTGCATGCAAATCCCCTCCCTGGCTGCCCCTCTTGCTTCTTCTCTGCTGCCAAGCCTCTCTCACCACACGTGCGTCTCACCAAAAGGAGCAGGCTGCTTGCCACTCTTTGCAAGGTGCTCACCCCACAAGCCTCATTTACTCAAAGAGGAGTGCAAATTGACCCATAACCTTCTGAGGAGCTGCAGTCTCTGCAGCCACAAAGGCCTGCAGCCGAGTCCATGACAGCCTGCTGCGTTGAGGGCTTCAAAGGGACAGTGCCCTGCATTCCTGTAAGGGAGCTTTTTGACACCACTTTCCGTGGGGAAACACTGTGTGTGCCAATGACTCCTGTGTGCAGAAAATCTCTCCCCAGCACCAGAGGTGCAGGGAATCCTCTTAGTATGCAGAGCAATGTTCAAGGCAGGCCTCCAATGTTGGGAGAGCCTCCACTTCCCAACTGTCCAAATGCCTCAGAAACACACTTCTAGGGAGTGTGGGTCTGACAAGCAGAGCAGCCCGAGTGAGGAACATGGATTACAGGGAGAAGCCACTGGCCTGAGCATTCGCCCTGTAGGTCCTGGCTCAAGGCTCTCTGCACCAGGCCCAACCTGGAATGAGCCTGCAGCCTGGCCTCAACTTCCAGGCTTGCCCGTTGCCCTGCTAGGTCGCGGCCCATCCCAGGCTGGGCCAGGCCTCCCTAGGGTCTGTGCTGGCCTAGGCCACTGCCAGGCAACAGGACCTCCATGGAGCACAGTTCATACGAGAAGGCAACAGGGTGTTGCCTGTGTGTCTCTTGCACTCCTGGGAAGCTGCAGGTCCAGAGGCTATGTATGCAGGTTGCCGTTGGAGCCTGGGGTCAAAACAGTCATGACCCCACTTTCAAGTGGGACTCCTGCTGCCTCTTATCTGCCTGACACATCCCCTTGCTGCCTGCGCTGTCTTCACTGCTGGCAGGCCTCTGTGTGCACAGCCCAGTCTAGGCCAAGGAAACAAGGTGCTTGGCTCCCCTTGCTAGCAGCTCCTCCTACAGCACTCTGGACCAGGGGACACATGCCCCTGGACCAGCAGCCTGCAAGGAAGCTGCAGCTTCGCCATCCAGAAAGGCCTGCTGCACGAGGCAGGAAGCCTTCTGCTAAGGACAACTTTCCCCCTCCAAAGCCTTGGAGGAGTTCATGGATGCTCGGGCCTGCAGTGTTCTCCATCAGAGAGCACTGGGTGCCCAATGGCTCCCCTGCGGCTTCCAAGCACCCTCCAGCCCAGATGCCCTTGGTGCCCACTCTGTTGCCAGAGGGAAGTCCTCAGTAGCACTCCCTAGCTTGTGCACCCAGAGTGCCTAATGTTTGGAAACTTCCTCCGGAACTCAGTGGGAATGAGGCTTCTCCTTCCACGCTTGTCAGCCAGCAGATGGAGCCACCGCCCCACCAAAACATCTCTCTGCATTGCCTTCAGCCATGGATCGCCTAGCTGTCCTCTCTCTGCCTCAAGCAGCAGCTCGAGTGCGCATGCAGCCTACAGAAAGGAGAGTGCCTTTTCTGGAGCACTGCTATGCTGTGGCAGCTCCCTGAAGGCCTCCTCGGGCCTCCTCTCCCCTAACACAGTGGTGCCATTCCAACCACCTGGGCCGCAAAGGTCACCCTAAGCAGGGCTCAGGGTTCGGCCTGTGTGTGTTTTCGTGGCTGGGACAGGGCAGATCCAGACGCTGGGGGCCCACTTGTGAATAGGGCCTGATGGCCATCGCCAGCATTCCCTGGTGGGGAAGCAGGACATCTGGGACCTCCAAGCTGCATGCAAATCCCCTCCCTGGCTGCCCCTCTTGCTTCTTCTCTGCTGCCAAGCCTCTCTCACCACACGTGCGTCTCACCAAAAGGAGCAGGCTGCTTGCCACTCTTTGCAAGGTGCTCACCCCACAAGCCTCATTTACTCAAAGAGGAGTGCAAATTGACCCATAACCTTCTGAGGAGCTGCAGTCTCTGCAGCCACAAAGGCCTGCAGCCGAGTCCATGACAGCCTGCTGCGTTGAGGGCTTCAAAGGGACAGTGCCCTGCATTCCTGTAAGGGAGCTTTTTGACACCACTTTCCGTGGGGAAACACTGTGTGTGCCAATGACTCCTGTGTGCAGAAAATCTCTCCCCAGCACCAGAGGTGCAGGGAATCCTCTTAGTATGCAGAGCAATGTTCAAGGCAGGCCTCCAATGTTGGGAGAGCCTCCACTTCCCAACTGTCCAAATGCCTCAGAAACACACTTCTAGGGAGTGTGGGTCTGACAAGCAGAGCAGCCCGAGTGAGGAACATGGATTACAGGGAGAAGCCACTGGCCTGAGCATTCGCCCTGTAGGTCCTGGCTCAAGGCTCTCTGCACCAGGCCCAACCTGGAATGAGCCTGCAGCCTGGCCTCAAGTTCCAGGCTTGCCCGTTGCCCTGCTAGGTCGCGGCCCATCCCAGGCTGGGCCAGGCCTCCCTAGGGTCTGTGCTGGCCTAGGCCACTGCCAGGCAACAGGACCTCCATGGAGCACAGTTCATACGAGAAGGCAACAGGGTGTTGCCTGTGTGTCTCTTGCACTCCTGGGAAGCTGCAGGTCCAGAGGCTATGTATGCAGGTTGCCGTTGGAGCCTGGGGTCAAAACAGTCATGACCCCACTTTCAAGTGGGACTCCTGCTGCCTCTTATCTGCCTGACACATCCCCTTGCTGCCTGCGCTGTCTTCACTGCTGGCAGGCCTCTGTGTGCACAGCCCAGTCTAGGCCAAGGAAACAAGGTGCTTGGCTCCCCTTGCTAGGAGCTCCTCCTACAGCACTCTGGACCAGGGGACACATGCCCCTGGACCAGCAGCCTGCAAGGAAGCTGCAGCTTCGCCATCCAGAAAGGCCTGCTGCACGAGGCAGGAAGCCTTCTGCTAAGGACAACTTTCCCCCTCCAAAGCCTTGGAGGAGTTCATGGATGCTCGGGCCTGCAGTGTTCTCCATCAGAGAGCACTGGGTGCCCAATGGCTCCCCTGCGGCTTCCAAGCACCCTCCAGCCCAGATGCCCTTGGTGCCCACTCTGTTGCCAGAGGGAAGTCCTCAGTAGCACTCCCTAGCTTGTGCACCCAGAGTGCCTAATGTTTGGAAACTTCCTCCGGAACTCAGTGGGAATGAGGCTTCTCCTTCCACACTTGTCAGCCAGCAGATGGAGCCACCGCCCCACCAAAACATCTCTCTGCATTGCCTTCAGCCATGGATCACCTAGCTGTCCTCTCTCTGCCTCAAGCAGCAGCTCGAGTGCGCATGCAGCCTACAGAAAGGAGAGTGCCTTTTCTGGAGCACTGCTATGCTGTGGCAGCTCCCTGAAGGCCTCCTCGGGCCTCCTCTCCCCTAACACAGTGGTGCCATTCCAACCACCTGGGCCGCAAAGGTCACCCTAAGCAGGGCTCAGGGTTCGGCCTGTGTGTGTTTTCGTGGCTGGGACAGGGCAGATCCAGACGCTGGGGGCCCACTTGTGAATAGGGCCTGATGGGCATCGCCAGCATTCCCTGGTGGGGAAGCAGGACATCTGGGACCTCCAAGCTGCATGCAAATCCCCTCCCTGGCTGCCCCTCTTGCTTCTTCTCTGCTGCCAAGCCTCTCTCACCACACGTGCGTCTCACCAAAAGGAGCAGGCTGCTTGCCACTCTTTGCAAGGTGCTCACCCCACAAGCCTCATTTACTCAAAGAGGAGTGCAAATTGACCCATAACCTTCTGAGGAGCTGCAGTCTCTGCAGCCACAAAGGCCTGCAGCCGAGTCCATGACAGCCTGCTGCGTTGAGGGCTTCAAAGGGACAGTGCCCTGCATTCCTGTAAGGGAGCTTTTTGACACCACTTTCCGTGGGGAAACACTGTGTGTGCCAATGACTCCTGTGTGCAGAAAATCTCTCCCCAGCACCAGAGGTGCAGGGAATCCTCTTAGTATGCAGAGCAATGTTCAAGGCAGGCCTCCAATGTTGGGAGAGCCTCCACTTCCCAACTGTCCAAATGCCTCAGAAACACACTTCTAGGGAGTGTGGGTCTGACAAGCAGAGCAGCCCGAGTGAGGAACATGGATTACAGGGAGAAGCCACTGGCCTGAGCATTCGCCCTGTAGGTCCTGGCTCAAGGCTCTCTGCACCAGGCCCAACCTGGAATGAGCCTGCAGCCTGGCCTCAAGTTCCAGGCTTGCCCGTTGCCCTGCTAGGTCGCGGCCCATCCCAGGCTGGGCCAGGCCTCCCTAGGGTCTGTGCTGGCCTAGGCCACTGCCAGGCAACAGGACCTCCATGGAGCACAGTTCATACGAGAAGGCAACAGGGTGTTGCCTGTGTGTCTCTTGCACTCCTGGGAAGCTGCAGGTCCAGAGGCTATGTATGCAGGTTGCCGTTGGAGCCTGGGGTCAAAACAGTCATGACCCCACTTTCAAATGGGACTCCTGCTGCCTCTTATCTGCCTGACACATCCCCTTGCTGCCTGCGCTGTCTTCACTGCTGGCAGGCCTCTGTGTGCACAGCCCAGTCTAGGCCAAGGAAACAAGGTGCTTGGCTCCCCTTGCTAGGAGCTCCTCCTACAGCACTCTGGACCAGGGGACACATGCCCCTGGACCAGCAGCCTGCAAGGAAGCTGCAGCGTCGCCATCCAGAAAGGCCTGCTGCACGAGGCAGGAAGCCTTCTGCTAAGGACAACTTTCCCCCTCCAAAGCCTTGGAGGAGTTCATGGATGCTCGGGCCTGCAGTGTTCTCCATCAGAGAGCACTGGGTGCCCAATGGCTCCCCTGCGGCTTCCAAGCACCCTCCAGCCCAGATGCCCTTGGTGCCCACTCTGTTGCCAGAGGGAAGTCCTCAGTAGCACTCCCTAGCTTGTGCACCCAGAGTGCCTAATGTTTGGAAACTTCCTCCGGAACTCAGTGGGAATGAGGCTTCTCCTTCCACGCTTGTCAGCCAGCAGATGGAGCCACCGCCCCACCAAAACATCTCTCTGCATTGCCTTCAGCCATGGATCGCCTAGCTGTCCTCTCTCTGCCTCAAGCAGCAGCTCGAGTGCGCATGCAGCCTACAGAAAGGAGAGTGCCTTTTCTGGAGCACTGCTATGCTGTGGCAGCTCCCTGAAGGCCTCCTCGGGCCTCCTCTCCCCTAACACAGTGGTGCCATTCCAACCACCTGGGCCGCAAAGGTCACCCTAAGCAGGGCTCAGGGTTCGGCCTGTGTGTGTTTTCGTGGCTGGGACAGGGCAGATCCAGACGCTGGGGGCCCACTTGTGAATAGGGCCTGATGGGCATCGCCAGCATTCCCTGGTGGGGAAGCAGGACATCTGGGACCTCCAAGCTGCATGCAAATCCCCTCCCTGGCTGCCCCTCTTGCTTCTTCTCTGCTGCCAAGCCTCTCTCACCACACGTGCGTCTCACCAAAAGGAGCAGGCTGCTTGCCACTCTTTGCAAGGTGCTCACCCCACAAGCCTCATTTACTCAAAGAGGAGTGCAAATTGACCCATAACCTTCTGAGGAGCTGCAGTCTCTGCAGCCACAAAGGCCTGCAGCCGAGTCCATGACAGCCTGCTGCGTTGAGGGCTTCAAAGGGACAGTGCCCTGCATTCCTGTAAGGGAGCTTTTTGACACCACTTTCCGTGGGGAAACACTGTGTGTGCCAATGACTCCTGTGTGCAGAAAATCTCTCCCCAGCACCAGAGGTGCAGGGAATCCTCTTAGTATGCAGAGCAATGTTCAAGGCAGGCCTCCAATGTTGCGAGAGCCTCCACTTCCCAACTGTCCAAATGCCTCAGAAACACACTTCTAGGGAGTGTGGGTCTGACAAGCAGAGCAGCCCGAGTGAGGAACATGGATTACAGGGAGAAGCCACTGGCCTGAGCATTCGCCCTGTAGGTCCTGGCTCAAGGCTCTCTGCACCAGGCCCAACCTGGAATGAGCCTGCAGCCTGGCCTCAAGTTCCAGGCTTGCCCGTTGCCCTGCTAGGTCGCGGCCCATCCCAGGCTGGGCCAGGCCTCCCTAGGGTCTGTGCTGGCCTAGGCCACTGCCAGGCAACAGGACCTCCATGGAGCACAGTTCATACGAGAAGGCAACAGGGTGTTGCCTGTGTGTCTCTTGCACTCCTGGGAAGCTGCAGGTCCAGAGGCTATGTATGCAGGTTGCCGTTGGAGCCTGGGGTCAAAACAGTCATGACCCCACTTTCAAGTGGGACTCCTGCTGCCTCTTATCTGCCTGACACATCCCCTTGCTGCCTGCGCTGTCTTCACTGCTGGCAGGCCTCTGTGTGCACAGCCCAGTCTAGGCCAAGGAAACAAGGTGCTTGGCTCCCCTTGCTAGGAGCTCCTCCTACAGCACTCTGGACCAGGGGACACATGCCCCTGGACCAGCAGCCTGCAAGGAAGCTGCAGCTTCGCCATCCAGAAAGGCCTGCTGCACGAGGCAGGAAGCCTTCTGCTAAGGACAACTTTCCCCCTCCAAAGCCTTGGAGGAGTTCATGGATGCTCGGGCCTGCAGTGTTCTCCATCAGAGAGCACTGGGTGCCCAATGGCTCCCCTGCGGCTTCCAAGCACCCTCCAGCCCAGATGCCCTTGGTGCCCACTCTGTTGCCAGAGGGAAGTCCTCAGTAGCACTCCCTAGCTTGTGCACCCAGAGTGCCTAATGTTTGGAAACTTCCTCCGGAACTCAGTGGGAATGAGGCTTCTCCTTCCACGCTTGTCAGCCAGCAGATGGAGCCACCGCCCCACCAAAACATCTCTCTGCATTGCCTTCAGCCATGGATCGCCTAGCTGTCCTCTCTCTGCCTCAAGCAGCAGCTCGAGTGCGCATGCAGCCTACAGAAAGGAGAGTGCCTTTTCTGGAGCACTGCTATGCTGTGGCAGCTCCCTGAAGGCCTCCTCGGGCCTCCTCTCCCCTAACACAGTGGTGCCATTCCAACCACCTGGGCCGCAAAGGTCACCCTAAGCAGGGCTCAGGGTTCGGCCTGTGTGTGTTTTCGTGGCTGGGACAGGGCAGATCCAGACGCTGGGGGCCCACTTGTGAATAGGGCCTGATGGGCATCGCCAGCATTCCCTGGTGGGGAAGCAGGACATCTGGGACCTCCAAGCTGCATGCAAATCCCCTCCCTGGCTGCCCCTCTTGCTTCTTCTCTGCTGCCAAGCCTCTCTCACCACACGTGCGTCTCACCAAAAGGAGCAGGCTGCTTGCCACTCTTTGCAAGGTGCTCACCCCACAAGCCTCATTTACTCAAAGAGGAGTGCAAATTGACCCATAACCTTCTGAGGAGCTGCAGTCTCTGCAGCCACAAAGGCCTGCAGCCGAGTCCATGACAGCCTGCTGCGTTGAGGGCTTCAAAGGGACAGTGCCCTGCATTCCTGTAAGGGAGCTTTTTGACACCACTTTCCGTGGGGAAACACTGTGTGTGCCAATGACTCCTGTGTGCAGAAAATCTCTCCCCAGCACCAGAGGTGCAGGGAATCCTCTTAGTATGCAGAGCAATGTTCAAGGCAGGCCTCCAATGTTGGGAGAGCCTCCACTTCCCAACTGTCCAAATGCCTCAGAAACACACTTCTAGGGAGTGTGGGTCTGACAAGCAGAGCAGCCCGAGTGAGGAACATGGATTACAGGGAGAAGCCACTGGCCTGAGCATTCGCCCTGTAGGTCCTGGCTCAAGGCTCTCTGCACCAGGCCCAACCTGGAATGAGCCTGCAGCCTGGCCTCAAGTTCCAGGCTTGCCCGTTGCCCTGCTAGGTCGCGGCCCATCCCAGGCTGGGCCAGGCCTCCCTAGGGTCTGTGCTGGCCTAGGCCACTGCCAGGCAACAGGACCTCCATGGAGCACAGTTCATACGAGAAGGCAACAGGGTGTTGCCTGTGTGTCTCTTGCACTCCTGGGAAGCTGCAGGTCCAGAGGCTATGTATGCAGGTTGCCGTTGGAGCCTGGGGTCAAAACAGTCATGACCCCACTTTCAAGTGGGACTCCTGCTGCCTCTTATCTGCCTGACACATCCCCTTGCTGCCTGCGCTGTCTTCACTGCTGGCAGGCCTCTGTGTGCACAGCCCAGTCTAGGCCAAGGAAACAAGGTGCTTGGCTCCCCTTGCTAGGAGCTCCTCCTACAGCACTCTGGACCAGGGGACACATGCCCCTGGACCAGCAGCCTGCAAGGAAGCTGCAGCTTCGCCATCCAGAAAGGCCTGCTGCACGAGGCAGGAAGCCTTCTGCTAAGGACAACTTTCCCCCTCCAAAGCCTTGGAGGAGTTCATGGATGCTCGGGCCTGCAGTGTTCTCCATCAGAGAGCACTGGGTGCCCAATGGCTCCCCTGCGGCTTCCAAGCACCCTCCAGCCCAGATGCCCTTGGTGCCCACTCTGTTGCCAGAGGGAAGTCCTCAGTAGCACTCCCTAGCTTGTGCACCCAGAGTGCCTAATGTTTGGAAACTTCCTCCGGAACTCAGTGGGAATGAGGCTTCTCCTTCCACACTTGTCAGCCAGCAGATGGAGCCACCGCCCCACCAAAACATCTCTCTGCATTGCCTTCAGCCATGGATCACCTAGCTGTCCTCTCTCTGCCTCAAGCAGCAGCTCGAGTGCGCATGCAGCCTACAGAAAGGAGAGTGCCTTTTCTGGAGCACTGCTATGCTGTGGCAGCTCCCTGAAGGCCTCCTCGGGCCTCCTCTCCCCTAACACAGTGGTGCCATTCCAACCACCTGGGCCGCAAAGGTCACCCTAAGCAGGGCTCAGGGTTCGGCCTGTGTGTGTTTTCGTGGCTGGGACAGGGCAGATCCAGACGCTGGGGGCCCACTTGTGAATAGGGCCTGATGGGCATCGCCAGCATTCCCTGGTGGGGAAGCAGGACATCTGGGACCTCCAAGCTGCATGCAAATCCCCTCCCTGGCTGCCCCTCTTGCTTCTTCTCTGCTGCCAAGCCTCTCTCACCACACGTGCGTCTCACCAAAAGGAGCAGGCTGCTTGCCACTCTTTGCAAGGTGCTCACCCCACAAGCCTCATTTACTCAAAGAGGAGTGCAAATTGACCCATAACCTTCTGAGGAGCTGCAGTCTCTGCAGCCACAAAGGCCTGCAGCCGAGTCCATGACAGCCTGCTGCGTTGAGGGCTTCAAAGGGACAGTGCCCTGCATTCCTGTAAGGGAGCTTTTTGACACCACTTTCCGTGGGGAAACACTGTGTGTGCCAATGACTCCTGTGTGCAGAAAATCTCTCCCCAGCACCAGAGGTGCAGGGAATCCTCTTAGTATGCAGAGCAATGTTCAAGGCAGGCCTCCAATGTTGGGAGAGCCTCCACTTCCCAACTGTCCAAATGCCTCAGAAACACACTTCTAGGGAGTGTGGGTCTGACAAGCAGAGCAGCCCGAGTGAGGAACATGGATTACAGGGAGAAGCCACTGGCCTGAGCATTCGCCCTGTAGGTCCTGGCTCAAGGCTCTCTGCACCAGGCCCAACCTGGAATGAGCCTGCAGCCTGGCCTCAAGTTCCAGGCTTGCCCGTTGCCCTGCTAGGTCGCGGCCCATCCCAGGCTGGGCCAGGCCTCCCTAGGGTCTGTGCTGGCCTAGGCCACTGCCAGGCAACAGGACCTCCATGGAGCACAGTTCATACGAGAAGGCAACAGGGTGTTGCCTGTGTGTCTCTTGCACTCCTGGGAAGCTGCAGGTCCAGAGGCTATGTATGCAGGTTGCCGTTGGAGCCTGGGGTCAAAACAGTCATGACCCCACTTTCAAATGGGACTCCTGCTGCCTCTTATCTGCCTGACACATCCCCTTGCTGCCTGCGCTGTCTTCACTGCTGGCAGGCCTCTGTGTGCACAGCCCAGTCTAGGCCAAGGAAACAAGGTGCTTGGCTCCCCTTGCTAGGAGCTCCTCCTACAGCACTCTGGACCAGGGGACACATGCCCCTGGACCAGCAGCCTGCAAGGAAGCTGCAGCGTCGCCATCCAGAAAGGCCTGCTGCACGAGGCAGGAAGCCTTCTGCTAAGGACAACTTTCCCCCTCCAAAGCCTTGGAGGAGTTCATGGATGCTCGGGCCTGCAGTGTTCTCCATCAGAGAGCACTGGGTGCCCAATGGCTCCCCTGCGGCTTCCAAGCACCCTCCAGCCCAGATGCCCTTGGTGCCCACTCTGTTGCCAGAGGGAAGTCCTCAGTAGCACTCCCTAGCTTGTGCACCCAGAGTGCCTAATGTTTGGAAACTTCCTCCGGAACTCAGTGGGAATGAGGCTTCTCCTTCCACGCTTGTCAGCCAGCAGATGGAGCCACCGCCCCACCAAAACATCTCTCTGCATTGCCTTCAGCCATGGATCGCCTAGCTGTCCTCTCTCTGCCTCAAGCAGCAGCTCGAGTGCGCATGCAGCCTACAGAAAGGAGAGTGCCTTTTCTGGAGCACTGCTATGCTGTGGCAGCTCCCTGAAGGCCTCCTCGGGCCTCCTCTCCCCTAACACAGTGGTGCCATTCCAACCACCTGGGCCGCAAAGGTCACCCTAAGCAGGGCTCAGGGTTCGGCCTGTGTGTGTTTTCGTGGCTGGGACAGGGCAGATCCAGACGCTGGGGGCCCACTTGTGAATAGGGCCTGATGGGCATCGCCAGCATTCCCTGGTGGGGAAGCAGGACATCTGGGACCTCCAAGCTGCATGCAAATCCCCTCCCTGGCTGCCCCTCTTGCTTCTTCTCTGCTGCCAAGCCTCTCTCACCACACGTGCGTCTCACCAAAAGGAGCAGGCTGCTTGCCACTCTTTGCAAGGTGCTCACCCCACAAGCCTCATTTACTCAAAGAGGAGTGCAAATTGACCCATAACCTTCTGAGGAGCTGCAGTCTCTGCAGCCACAAAGGCCTGCAGCCGAGTCCATGACAGCCTGCTGCGTTGAGGGCTTCAAAGGGACAGTGCCCTGCATTCCTGTAAGGGAGCTTTTTGACACCACTTTCCGTGGGGAAACACTGTGTGTGCCAATGACTCCTGTGTGCAGAAAATCTCTCCCCAGCACCAGAGGTGCAGGGAATCCTCTTAGTATGCAGAGCAATGTTCAAGGCAGGCCTCCAATGTTGCGAGAGCCTCCACTTCCCAACTGTCCAAATGCCTCAGAAACACACTTCTAGGGAGTGTGGGTCTGACAAGCAGAGCAGCCCGAGTGAGGAACATGGATTACAGGGAGAAGCCACTGGCCTGAGCATTCGCCCTGTAGGTCCTGGCTCAAGGCTCTCTGCACCAGGCCCAACCTGGAATGAGCCTGCAGCCTGGCCTCAAGTTCCAGGCTTGCCCGTTGCCCTGCTAGGTCGCGGCCCATCCCAGGCTGGGCCAGGCCTCCCTAGGGTCTGTGCTGGCCTAGGCCACTGCCAGGCAACAGGACCTCCATGGAGCACAGTTCATACGAGAAGGCAACAGGGTGTTGCCTGTGTGTCTCTTGCACTCCTGGGAAGCTGCAGGTCCAGAGGCTATGTATGCAGGTTGCCGTTGGAGCCTGGGGTCAAAACAGTCATGACCCCACTTTCAAGTGGGACTCCTGCTGCCTCTTATCTGCCTGACACATCCCCTTGCTGCCTGCGCTGTCTTCACTGCTGGCAGGCCTCTGTGTGCACAGCCCAGTCTAGGCCAAGGAAACAAGGTGCTTGGCTCCCCTTGCTAGGAGCTCCTCCTACAGCACTCTGGACCAGGGGACACATGCCCCTGGACCAGCAGCCTGCAAGGAAGCTGCAGCTTCGCCATCCAGAAAGGCCTGCTGCACGAGGCAGGAAGCCTTCTGCTAAGGACAACTTTCCCCCTCCAAAGCCTTGGAGGAGTTCATGGATGCTCGGGCCTGCAGTGTTCTCCATCAGAGAGCACTGGGTGCCCAATGGCTCCCCTGCGGCTTCCAAGCACCCTCCAGCCCAGATGCCCTTGGTGCCCACTCTGTTGCCAGAGGGAAGTCCTCAGTAGCACTCCCTAGCTTGTGCACCCAGAGTGCCTAATGTTTGGAAACTTCCTCCGGAACTCAGTGGGAATGAGGCTTCTCCTTCCACGCTTGTCAGCCAGCAGATGGAGCCACCGCCCCACCAAAACATCTCTCTGCATTGCCTTCAGCCATGGATCGCCTAGCTGTCCTCTCTCTGCCTCAAGCAGCAGCTCGAGTGCGCATGCAGCCTACAGAAAGGAGAGTGCCTTTTCTGGAGCACTGCTATGCTGTGGCAGCTCCCTGAAGGCCTCCTCGGGCCTCCTCTCCCCTAACACAGTTGTGCCATTCCAACCACCTGGGCCGCAAAGGTCACCCTAAGCAGGGCTCAGGGTTCGGCCTGTGTGTGTTTTCATGGCTGGGACAGGGCAGATCCAGACGCTGGGGGCCCACTTGTGAATAGGGCCTGATGGGCATCGCCAGCATTCCCTGGTGGGGAAGCAGGACATCTGGGACCTCCAAGCTGCATGCAAATCCCCTCCCTGGCTGCCCCTCTTGCTTCTTCTCTGCTGCCAAGCCTCTCTCACCACACGTGCGTCTCACCAAAAGGAGCAGGCTGCTTGCCACTCTTTGCAAGGTGCTCACCCCACAAGCCTCATTTACTCAAAGAGGAGTGCAAATTGACCCATAACCTCCAGAGGAGCTGCAGTCTCTGCAGCCACAAAGGCCTGCAGCCGAGTCCATGACAGCCTGCTGCATTGAGGGCTTCAAAGGGACAGTGCCCTGCATTCCTGTAAGGGAGCTTTTTGACACCACTTTCCGTGGGGAAACACTGTGTGTGCCAATGACTCCTGTGTGCAGAAAATCTCTCCCCAGCACCAGAGGTGCAGGGAATCCTCTTAGTATGCAGAGCAATGTTCAAGGCAGGCCTCCAATGTTGCGAGAGCCTCCACTTCCCAACTGTCCAAATGCCTCAGAAACACACTTCTAGGGAGTGTGGGTCTGACAAGCAGAGCAGCCCGAGTGAGGAACATGGATTACAGGGAGAAGCCACTGGCCTGAGCATTCGCCCTGTAGGTCCTGGCTCAAGGCTCTCTGCACCAGGCCCAACCTGGAATGAGCCTGCAGCCTGGCCTCAAGTTCCAGGCTTGCCCGTTGCCCTGCTAGGTCGCGGCCCATCCCAGGCTGGGCCAGGCCTCCCTAGGGTCTGTGCTGGCCTAGGCCACTGCCAGGCAACAGGACCTCCATGGAGCACAGTTCATACGAGAAGGCAACAGGGTGTTGCCTGTGTGTCTCTTGCACTCCTGGGAAGCTGCAGGTCCAGAGGCTATGTATGCAGGTTGCCATTGGAGCCTGGGGTCAAAACAGTCATGACCCCACTTTCAAGTGGGACTCCTGCTGCCTCTTATCTGCCTGACACATCCCCTTGCTGCCTGCGCTGTCTTCACTGCTGGCAGGCCTCTGTGTGCACAGCCCAGTCTAGGCCAAGGAAACAAGGTGCTTGGCTCCCCTTGCTAGCAGCTCCTCCTACAGCACTCTGGACCAGGGGACACATGCCCCTGGACCAGCAGCCTGCAAGGAAGCTGCAGCTTCGCCATCCAGAAAGGCCTGCTGCACGAGGCAGGAAGCCTTCTGCTAAGGACAACTTTCCCCCTCCAAAGCCTTGGAGGAGTTCATGGATGCTCGGGCCTGCAGTGTTCTCCATCAGAGAGCACTGGGTGCCCAATGGCTCCCCTGCGGCTTCCAAGCACCCTCCAGCCCAGATGCCCTTGGTGCCCACTCTGTTGCCAGAGGGAAGTCCTCAGTAGCACTCCCTAGCTTGTGCACCCAGAGTGCCTAATGTTTGGAAACTTCCTCCGGAACTCAGTGGGAATGAGGCTTCTCCTTCCACGCTTGTCAGCCAGCAGATGGAGCCACCGCCCCACCAAAACATCTCTCTGCATTGCCTTCAGCCATGGATCGCCTAGCTGTCCTCTCTCTGCCTCAAGCAGCAGCTCGAGTGCGCATGCAGCCTACAGAAAGGAGAGTGCCTTTTCTGGAGCACTGCTATGCTGTGGCAGCTCCCTGAAGGCCTCCTCGGGCCTCCTCTCCCCTAACACAGTTGTGCCATTCCAACCACCTGGGCCGCAAAGGTCACCCTAAGCAGGGCTCAGGGTTCGGCCTGTGTGTGTTTTCATGGCTGGGACAGGGCAGATCCAGACGCTGGGGGCCCACTTGTGAATAGGGCCTGATGGGCATCGCCAGCATTCCCTGGTGGGGAAGCAGGACATCTGGGACCTCCAAGCTGCATGCAAATCCCCTCCCTGGCTGCCCCTCTTGCTTCTTCTCTGCTGCCAAGCCTCTCTCACCACACGTGCGTCTCACCAAAAGGAGCAGGCTGCTTGCCACTCTTTGCAAGGTGCTCACCCCACAAGCCTCATTTACTCAAAGAGGAGTGCAAATTGACCCATAACCTCCAGAGGAGCTGCAGTCTCTGCAGCCACAAAGGCCTGCAGCCGAGTCCATGACAGCCTGCTGCGTTGAGGGCTTCAAAGGGACAGTGCCCTGCATTCCTGTAAGGGAGCTTTTTGACACCACTTTCCGTGGGGAAACACTGTGTGTGCCAATGACTCCTGTGTGCAGAAAATCTCTCCCCAGCACCAGAGGTGCAGGGAATCCTCTTAGTATGCAGAGCAATGTTCAAGGCAGGCCTCCAATGTTGGGAGAGCCTCCACTTCCCAACTGTCCAAATGCCTCAGAAACACACTTCTAGGGAGTGTGGGTCTGACAAGCAGAGCAGCCCGAGTGAGGAACATGGATTACAGGGAGAAGCCACTGGCCTGAGCATTCGCCCTGTAGGTCCTGGCTCAAGGCTCTCTGCACCAGGCCCAACCTGGAATGAGCCTGCAGCCTGGCCTCAAGTTCCAGGCTTGCCCGTTGCCCTGCTAGGTCACGGCCCATCCCAGGCTGGGCCAGGCCTCCCTAGGGTCTGTGCTGGCCTAGGCCACTGCCAGGCAACAGGACCTCCATGGAGCACAGTTCATACGAGAAGGCAACAGGGTGTTGCCTGTGTGTCTCTTGCACTCCTGGGAAGCTGCAGGTCCAGAGGCTATGTATGCAGGTTGCCGTTGGAGCCTGGGGTCAAAACAGTCATGACCCCACTTTCAAGTGGGACTCCTGCTGCCTCTTATCTGCCTGACACATCCCCTTGCTGCCTGCGCTGTCTTCACTGCTGGCAGGCCTCTGTGTGCACAGCCCAGTCTAGGCCAAGGAAACAAGGTGCTTGGCTCCCCTTGCTAGCAGCTCCTCCTACAGCACTCTGGACCAGGGGACACATGCCCCTGGACCAGCAGCCTGCAAGGAAGCTGCAGCTTCGCCATCCAGAAAGGCCTGCTGCACGAGGCAGGAAGCCTTCTGCTAAGGACAACTTTCCCCCTCCAAAGCCTTGGAGGAGTTCATGGATGCTCGGGCCTGCAGTGTTCTCCATCAGAGAGCACTGGGTGCCCAATGCCTCCCCTGCGGCTTCCAAGCACCCTCCAGCCCAGATGCCCTTGGTGCCCACTCTGTTGCCAGAGGGAAGTCCTCAGTAGCACTCCCTAGCTTGTGCACCCAGAGTGCCTAATGTTTGGAAACTTCCTCCGGAACTCAGTGGGAATGAGGCTTCTCCTTCCACGCTTGTCAGCCAGCAGATGGAGCCACCGCCCCACCAAAACATCTCTCTGCATTGCCTTCAGCCATGGATCGCCTAGCTGTCCTCTCTCTGCCTCAAGCAGCAGCTCGAGTGCGCATGCAGCCTACAGAAAGGAGAGTGCCTTTTCTGGAGCACTGCTATGCTGTGGCAGCTCCCTGAAGGCCTCCTCGGGCCTCCTCTCCCCTAACACAGTTGTGCCATTCCAACCACCTGGGCCGCAAAGGTCACCCTAAGCAGGGCTCAGGGTTCGGCCTGTGTGTGTTTTCGTGGCTGGGACAGGGCAGATCCAGAAGCTGGGGGCCCACTTGTGAATAGGGCCTGATGGGCATCGCCAGCATTCCCTGGTGGGGAAGCAGGACATCTGGGACCTCCAAGCTGCATGCAAATCCCCTCCCTGGCTGCCCCTCTTGCTTCTTCTCTGCTGCCAAGCCTCTCTCACCACACGTGCGTCTCACCAAAAGGAGCAGGCTGCTTGCCACTCTTTGCAAGGTGCTCACCCCACAAGCCTCATTTACTCAAAGAGGAGTGCAAATTGACCCATAACCTCCAGAGGAGCTGCAGTCTCTGCAGCCACAAAGGCCTGCAGCCGAGTCCATGACAGCCTGCCGCGTTGAGGGCTTCAAAGGGACAGTGCCCTGCATTCCTGTAAGGGAGCTTTTTGACACCACTTTCCGTGGGGAAACACTGTGTGTGCCAATGACTCCTGTGTGCAGAAAATCTCTCCCCAGCACCAGAGGTGCAGGGAATCCTCTTAGTATGCAGAGCAATGTTCAAGGCAGGCCTCCAATGTTGGGAGAGCCTCCACTTCCCAACTGTCCAAATGCCTCAGAAACACACTTCTAGGGAGTGTGGGTCTGACAAGCAGAGCAGCCCGAGTGAGGAACATGGATTACAGGGAGAAGCCACTGGCCTGAGCATTCGCCCTGTAGGTCCTGGCTCAAGGCTCTCTGCACCAGGCCCAACCTGGAATGAGCCTGCAGCCTGGCCTCAAGTTCCAGGCTTGCCCGTTGCCCTGCTAGGTCGCAGCCCATCCCAGGCTGGGCCAGGCCTCCCTAGGGTCTGTGCTGGCCTAGGCCACTGCCAGGCAACAGGACCTCCATGGAGCACAGTTCATACGAGAAGGCAACAGGGTGTTGCCTGTGTGTCTCTTGCACTCCTGGGAAGCTGCAGGTCCAGAGGCTATGTATGCAGGTTGCCGTTGGAGCCTGGGGTCAAAACAGTCATGACCCCACTTTCAAGTGGGACTCCTGCTGCCTCTTATCTGCCTGACACATCCCCTTGCTGCCTGCGCTGTCTTCACTGCTGGCAGGCCTCTGTGTGCACAGCCCAGTCTAGGCCAAGGAAACAAGGTGCTTGGCTCCCCTTGCTAGGAGCTCCTCCTACAGCACTCTGGACCAGGGGACACATGCCCCTGGACCAGCAGCCTGCAAGGAAGCTGCAGCTTCGCCATCCAGAAAGGCCTGCTGCACGAGGCAGGAAGCCTTCTGCTAAGGACAACTTTCCCCCTCCAAAGCCTTGGAGGAGTTCATGGATGCTCGGGCCTGCAGTGTTCTCCATCAGAGAGCACTGGGTGCCCAATGGCTCCCCTGTGGCTTCCAAGCACCCTCCAGCCCAGATGCCCTTGGTGCCCACTCTGTTGCCAGAGGGAAGTCCTCAGTAGCACTCCCTAGCTTGTGCACCCAGAGTGCCTAATGTTTGGAAACTTCCTCCGGAACTCAGTGGGAATGAGGCTTCTCCTTCCACGCTTGTCAGCCAGCAGATGGAGCCACCGCCCCACCAAAACATCTCTCTGCATTGCCTTCAGCCATGGATCACCTAGCTGTCCTCTCTCTGCCTCAAGCAGCAGCTCGAGTGCGCATGCAGCCTACAGAAAGGAGAGTGCCTTTTCTGGAGCACTGCTATGCTGTGGCAGCTCCCTGAAGGCCTCCTCGGGCCTCCTCTCCCCTAACACAGTTGTGCCATTCCAACCACCTGGGCCGCAAAGGTCACCCTAAGCGGGGCTCAGGGTTCGGCCTGTGTGTGTTTTCGTGGCTGGGACAGGGCAGATC
This sequence comes from Hippopotamus amphibius kiboko, assembly GCF_030028045.1. Taxonomy (NCBI): domain Eukaryota; kingdom Metazoa; phylum Chordata; class Mammalia; order Artiodactyla; family Hippopotamidae; genus Hippopotamus; species Hippopotamus amphibius. The sequence continues at coordinate 66,665 of NW_026648333.1, forward strand.
CAGACGCTGGGGGCCCACTTGTGAATAGGGCCTGATGGGCATCGCCAGCATTCCCTGGTGGGGAAGCAGGACATCTGGGACCTCCAAGCTGCATGCAAATCCCCTCCCTGGCTGCCCCTCTTGCTTCTTCTCTGCTGCCAAGCCTCTCTCACCACACGTGCGTCTCACCAAAAGGAGCAGGCTGCTTGCCACTCTTTGCAAGGTGCTCACCCCACAAGCCTCATTTACTCAAAGAGGAGTGCAAATTGACCCATAACCTCCAGAGGAGCTGCAGTCTCTGCAGCCACAAAGGCCTGCAGCCGAGTCCATGACAGCCTGCTGCGTTGAGGGCTTCAAAGGGACAGTGCCCTGCATTCCTGTAAGGGAGCTTTTTGACACCACTTTCCGTGGGGAAACACTGTGTGTGCCAATGACTCCTGTGTGCAGAAAATCTCTCCCCAGCACCAGAGGTGCAGGGAATCCTCTTAGTATGCAGAGCAATGTTCAAGGCAGGCCTCCAATGTTGGGAGAGCCTCCACTTCCCAACTGTCCAAATGCCTCAGAAACACACTTCTAGGGAGTGTGGGTCTGACAAGCAGAGCAGCCCGAGTGAGGAACATGGATTACAGGGAGAAGCCACTGGCCTGAGCATTCGCCCTGTAGGTCCTGGCTCAAGGCTCTCTGCACCAGGCCCAACCTGGAATGAGCCTGCAGCCTGGCCTCAAGTTCCAGGCTTGCCCGTTGCCCTGCTAGGTCGCGGCCCATCCCAGGCTGGGCCAGGCCTCCCTAGGGTCTGTGCTGGCCTAGGCCACTGCCAGGCAACAGGACCTCCATGGAGCACAGTTCATACGAGAAGGCAACAGGGTGTTGCCTGTGTGTCTCTTGCACTCCTGGGAAGCTGCAGGTCCAGAGGCTATGTATGCAGGTTGCCGTTGGAGCCTGGGGTCAAAACAGTCATGACCCCACTTTCAAGTGGGACTCCTGCTGCCTCTTATCTGCCTGACACATCCCCTTGCTGCCTGCGCTGTCTTCACTGCTGGCAGGCCTCTGTGTGCACAGCCCAGTCTAGGCCAAGGAAACAAGGTGCTTGGCTCCCCTTGCTAGGAGCTCCTCCTACAGCACTCTGGACCAGGGGACACATGCCCCTGGACCAGCAGCCTGCAAGGAAGCTGCAGCTTCGCCATCCAGAAAGGCCTGCTGCACGAGGCAGGAAGCCTTCTGCTAAGGACAACTTTCCCCCTCCAAAGCCTTGGAGGAGTTCATGGATGCTCGGGCCTGCAGTGTTCTCCATCAGAGAGCACTGGGTGCCCAATGGCTCCCCTGCGGCTTCCAAGCACCCTCCAGCCCAGATGCCCTTGGTGCCCACTCTGTTGCCAGAGGGAAGTCCTCAGTAGCACTCCCTAGCTTGTGCACCCAGAGTGCCTAATGTTTGGAAACTTCCTCCGGAACTCAGTGGGAATGAGGCTTCTCCTTCCACGCTTGTCAGCCAGCAGATGGAGCCACCGCCCCACCAAAACATCTCTCTGCATTGCCTTCAGCCATGGATCGCCTAGCTGTCCTCTCTCTGCCTCAAGCAGCAGCTCGAGTGCGCATGCAGCCTACAGAAAGGAGAGTGCCTTTTCTGGAGCACTGCTATGCTGTGGCAGCTCCCTGAAGGCCTCCTCGGGCCTCCTCTCCCCTAACACAGTTGTGCCATTCCAACCACCTGGGCCGCAAAGGTCACCCTAAGCAGGGCTCAGGGTTCGGCCTGTGTGTGTTTTCGTGGCTGGGACAGGGCAGATCCAGAAGCTGGGGGCCCACTTGTGAATAGGGCCTGATGGCCATCGCCAGCATTCCCTGGTGGGGAAGCAGGACATCTGGGACCTCCAAGCTGCATGCAAATCCCCTCCCTGGCTGCCCCTCTTGCTTCTTCTCTGCTGCCAAGCCTCTCTCACCACACGTGCGTCTCACCAAAAGGAGCAGGCTGCTTGCCACTCTTTGCAAGGTGCTCACCCCACAAGCCTCATTTACTCAAAGAGGAGTGCAAATTGACCCATAACCTCCAGAGGAGCTGCAGTCTCTGCAGCCACAAAGGCCTGCAGCCGAGTCCATGACAGCCTGCTGCGTTGAGGGCTTCAAAGGGACAGTGCCCTGCATTCCTGTAAGGGAGCTTTTTGACACCACTTTCCGTGGGGAAACACTGTGTGCCAATGACTCCTGTGTGCAGAAAATCTCTCCCCAGCACCAGAGGTGCAGGGAATCCTCTTAGTATGCAGAGCAATGTTCAAGGCAGGCCTCCAATGTTGGGAGAGCCTCCACTTCCCAACTGTCCAAATGCCTCAGAAACACACTTCTAGGGAGTGTGGGTCTGACAAGCAGAGCAGCCCGAGTGAGGAACATGGATTACAGGGAGAAGCCACTGGCCTGAGCATTCGCCCTGTAGGTCCTGGCTCAAGGCTCTCTGCACCAGGCCCAACCTGGAATGAGCCTGCAGCCTGGCCTCAAGTTCCAGGCTTGCCCGTTGCCCTGCTAGGTCGCGGCCCATCCCAGGCTGGGCCAGGCCTCCCTAGGGTCTGTGCTGGCCTAGGCCACTGCCAGGCAACAGGACCTCCATGGAGCACAGTTCATACGAGAAGGCAACAGGGTGTTGCCTGTGTGTCTCTTGCACTCCTGGGAAGCTGCAGGTCCAGAGGCTATGTATGCAGGTTGCCGTTGGAGCCTGGGGTCAAAACAGTCATGACCCCACTTTCAAGTGGGACTCCTGCTGCCTCTTATCTGCCTGACACATCCCCTTGCTGCCTGCGCTGTCTTCACTGCTGGCAGGCCTCTGTGTGCACAGCCCAGTCTAGGCCAAGGAAACAAGGTGCTTGGCTCCCCTTGCTAGGAGCTCCTCCTACAGCACTCTGGACCAGGGGACACATGCCCCTGGACCAGCAGCCTGCAAGGAAGCTGCAGCTTCGCCATCCAGAAAGGCCTGCTGCACGAGGCAGGAAGCCTTCTGCTAAGGACAACTTTCCCCCTCCAAAGCCTTGGAGGAGTTCATGGATGCTCGGGCCTGCAGTGTTCTCCATCAGAGAGCACTGGGTGCCCAACGGCTCCCCTGTGGCTTCCAAGCACCCTCCAGCCCAGATGCCCTTGGTGCCCACTCTGTTGCCAGAGGGAAGTCCTCAGTAGCACTCCCTAGCTTGTGCACCCAGAGTGCCTAATGTTTGGAAACTTCCTCCGGAACTCAGTGGGAATGAGGCTTCTCCTTCCATGCTTGTCAGCCAGCAGATGGAGCCACCGCCCCACCAAAACATCTCTCTGCATTGCCTTCAGCCATGGATCGCCTAGCTGTCCTCTCTCTGCCTCAAGCAGCAGCTCGAGTGCGCATGCAGCCTACAGAAAGGAGAGTGCCTTTTCTGGAGCACTGCTATGCTGTGGCAGCTCCCTGAAGGCCTCCTCGGGCCTCCTCTCCCCTAACACAGTTGTGCCATTCCAACCACCTGGGCCGCAAAGGTCACCCTAAGCAGGGCTCAGGGTTCGGCCTGTGTGTGTTTTCGTGGCTGGGACAGGGCAGATCCAGAAGCTGGGGGCCCACTTGTGAATAGGGCCTGATGGGCATCGCCAGCATTCCCTGGTGGGGAAGCAGGACATCTGGGACCTCCAAGCTGCATGCAAATCCCCTCCCTGGCTGCCCCTCTTGCTTCTTCTCTGCTGCCAAGCCTCTCTCACCACACGTGCGTCTCACCAAAAGGAGCAGGCTGCTTGCCACTCTTTGCAAGGTGCTCACCCCACAAGCCTCATTTACTCAAAGAGGAGTGCAAATTGACCCATAACCTCCAGAGGAGCTGCAGTCTCTGCAGCCACAAAGGCCTGCAGCCGAGTCCATGACAGCCTGCTGCGTTGAGGGCTTCAAAGGGACAGTGCCCTGCATTCCTGTAAGGGAGCTTTTTGACACCACTTTCCGTGGGGAAACACTGTGTGTGCCAATGACTCCTGTGTGCAGAAAATCTCTCCCCAGCACCAGAGGTGCAGGGAATCCTCTTAGTATGCAGAGCAATGTTCAAGGCAGGCCTCCAATGTTGGGAGAGCCTCCACTTCCCAACTGTCCAAATGCCTCAGAAACACACTTCTAGGGAGTGTGGGTCTGACAAGCAGAGCAGCCCGAGTGAGGAACATGGATTACAGGGAGAAGCCACTGGCCTGAGCATTCGCCCTGTAGGTCCTGGCTCAAGGCTCTCTGCACCAGGCCCAACCTGGAATGAGCCTGCAGCCTGGCCTCAAGTTCCAGGCTTGCCCGTTGCCCTGCTAGGTCGCGGCCCATCCCAGGCTGGGCCAGGCCTCCCTAGGGTCTGTGCTGGCCTAGGCCACTGCCAGGCAACAGGACCTCCATGGAGCACAGTTCATACGAGAAGGCAACAGGGTGTTGCCTGTGTGTCTCTTGCACTCCTGGGAAGCTGCAGGTCCAGAGGCTATGTATGCAGGTTGCCGTTGGAGCCTGGGGTCAAAACAGTCATGACCCCACTTTCAAGTGGGACTCCTGCTGCCTCTTATCTGCCTGACACATCCCCTTGCTGCCTGCGCTGTCTTCACTGCTGGCAGGCCTCTGTGTGCACAGCCCAGTCTAGGCCAAGGAAACAAGGTGCTTGGCTCCCCTTGCTAGGAGCTCCTCCTACAGCACTCTGGACCAGGGGACACATGCCCCTGGACCAGCAGCCTGCAAGGAAGCTGCAGCTTCGCCATCCAGAAAGGCCTGCTGCACGAGGCAGGAAGCCTTCTGCTAAGGACAACTTTCCCCCTCCAAAGCCTTGGAGGAGTTCATGGATGCTCGGGCCTGCAGTGTTCTCCATCAGAGAGCACTGGGTGCCCAATGGCTCCCCTGTGGCTTCCAAGCACCCTCCAGCCCAGATGCCCTTGGTGCCCACTCTGTTGCCAGAGGGAAGTCCTCAGTAGCACTCCCTAGCTTGTGCACCCAGAGTGCCTAATGTTTGGAAACTTCCTCCGGAACTCAGTGGGAATGAGGCTTCTCCTTCCACGCTTGTCAGCCAGCAGATGGAGCCACCGCCCCACCAAAACATCTCTCTGCATTGCCTTCAGCCATGGATCGCCTAGCTGTCCTCTCTCTGCCTCAAGCAGCAGCTCGAGTGCGCATGCAGCCTACAGAAAGGAGAGTGCCTTTTCTGGAGCACTGCTATGCTGTGGCAGCTCCCTGAAGGCCTCCTCGGGCCTCCTCTCCCCTAACACAGTTGTGCCATTCCAACCACCTGGGCCGCAAAGGTCACCCTAAGCAGGGCTCAGGGTTCGGCCTGTGTGTGTTTTCGTGGCTGGGACAGGGCAGATCCAGAAGCTGGGGGCCCACTTGTGAATAGGGCCTGATGGGCATCGCCAGCATTCCCTGGTGGGGAAGCAGGACATCTGGGACCTCCAAGCTGCATGCAAATCCCCTCCCTGGCTGCCCCTCTTGCTTCTTCTCTGCTGCCAAGCCTCTCTCACCACACGTGCGTCTCACCAAAAGGAGCAGGCTGCTTGCCACTCTTTGCAAGGTGCTCACCCCACAAGCCTCATTTACTCAAAGAGGAGTGCAAATTGACCCATAACCTCCAGAGGAGCTGCAGTCTCTGCAGCCACAAAGGCCTGCAGCCGAGTCCATGACAGCCTGCTGCGTTGAGGGCTTCAAAGGGACAGTGCCCTGCATTCCTGTAAGGGAGCTTTTTGACACCACTTTCCGTGGGGAAACACTGTGTGTGCCAATGACTCCTGTGTGCAGAAAATCTCTCCCCAGCACCAGAGGTGCAGGGAATCCTCTTAGTATGCAGAGCAATGTTCAAGGCAGGCCTCCAATGTTGGGAGAGCCTCCACTTCCCAACTGTCCAAATGCCTCAGAAACACACTTCTAGGGAGTGTGGGTCTGACAAGCAGAGCAGCCCGAGTGAGGAACATGGATTACAGGGAGAAGCCACTGGCCTGAGCATTCGCCCTGTAGGTCCTGGCTCAAGGCTCTCTGCACCAGGCCCAACCTGGAATGAGCCTGCAGCCTGGCCTCAAGTTCCAGGCTTGCCCGTTGCCCTGCTAGGTCGCGGCCCATCCCAGGCTGGGCCAGGCCTCCCTAGGGTCTGTGCTGGCCTAGGCCACTGCCAGGCAACAGGACCTCCATGGAGCACAGTTCATACGAGAAGGCAACAGGGTGTTGCCTGTGTGTCTCTTGCACTCCTGGGAAGCTGCAGATCCAGAGGCTATGTATGCAGGTTGCCGTTGGAGCCTGGGGTCAAAACAGTCATGACCCCACTTTCAAGTGGGACTCCTGCTGCCTCTTATCTGCCTGACACATCCCCTTGCTGCCTGCGCTGTCTTCACTGCTGGCAGGCCTCTGTGTGCACAGCCCAGTCTAGGCCAAGGAAACAAGGTGCTTGGCTCCCCTTGCTAGGAGCTCCTCCTACAGCACTCTGGACCAGGGGACACATGCCCCTGGACCAGCAGCCTGCAAGGAAGCTGCAGCTTCGCCATCCAGAAAGGCCTGCTGCACGAGGCAGGAAGCCTTCTGCTAAGGACAACTTTCCCCCTCCAAAGCCTTGGAGGAGTTCATGGATGCTCGGGCCTGCAGTGTTCTCCATCAGAGAGCACTGGGTGCCCAATGGCTCCCCTGCGGCTTCCAAGCACCCTCCAGCCCAGATGCCCTTGGTGCCCACTCTGTTGCCAGAGGGAAGTCCTCAGTAGCACTCCCTAGCTTGTGCACCCAGAGTGCCTAATGTTTGGAAACTTCCTCCGGAACTCAGTGGGAATGAGGCTTCTCCTTCCACGCTTGTCAGCCAGCAGATGGAGCCACCGCCCCACCAAAACATCTCTCTGCATTGCCTTCAGCCATGGATCGCCTAGCTGTCCTCTCTCTGCCTCAAGCAGCAGCTCGAGTGCGCATGCAGCCTACAGAAAGGAGAGTGCCTTTTCTGGAGCACTGCTATGCTGTGGCAGCTCCCTGAAGGCCTCCTCGGGCCTCCTCTCCCCTAACACAGTTGTGCCATTCCAACCACCTGGGCCGCAAAGGTCACCCTAAGCAGGGCTCAGGGTTCGGCCTGTGTGTGTTTTCGTGGCTGGGACAGGGCAGATCCAGAAGCTGGGGGCCCACTTGTGAATAGGGCCTGATGGGCATCGCCAGCATTCCCTGGTGGGGAAGCAGGACATCTGGGACCTCCAAGCTGCATGCAAATCCCCTCCCTGGCTGCCCCTCTTGCTTCTTCTCTGCTGCCAAGCCTCTCTCACCACACGTGCGTCTCACCAAAAGGAGCAGGCTGCTTGCCACTCTTTGCAAGGTGCTCACCCCACAAGCCTCATTTACTCAAAGAGGAGTGCAAATTGACCCATAACCTCCAGAGGAGCTGCAGTCTCTGCAGCCACAAAGGCCTGCAGCCGAGTCCATGACAGCCTGCTGCGTTGAGGGCTTCAAAGGGACAGTGCCCTGCATTCCTGTAAGGGAGCTTTTTGACACCACTTTCCGTGGGGAAACACTGTGTGTGCCAATGACTCCTGTGTGCAGAAAATCTCTCCCCAGCACCAGAGGTGCAGGGAATCCTCTTAGTATGCAGAGCAATGTTCAAGGCAGGCCTCCAATGTTGGGAGAGCCTCCACTTCCCAACTGTCCAAATGCCTCAGAAACACACTTCTAGGGAGTGTGGGTCTGACAAGCAGAGCAGCCCGAGTGAGGAACATGGATTACAGGGAGAAGCCACTGGCCTGAGCATTCGCCCTGTAGGTCCTGGCTGAAGGCTCTCTGCACCAGGCCCAACCTGGAATGAGCCTGCAGCCTGGCCTCAAGTTCCAGGCTTGCCCGTTGCCCTGCTAGGTCGCGGCCCATCCCAGGCTGGGCCAGGCCTCCCTAGGGTCTGTGCTGGCCTAGGCCACTGCCAGGCAACAGGACCTCCATGGAGCACAGTTCATACGAGAAGGCAACAGGGTGTTGCCTGTGTGTCTCTTGCACTCCTGGGAAGCTGCAGGTCCAGAGGCTATGTATGCAGGTTGCCGTTGGAGCCTGGGGTCAAAACAGTCATGACCCCACTTTCAAGTGGGACTCCTGCTGCCTCTTATCTGCCTGACACATCCCCTTGCTGCCTGCGCTGTCTTCACTGCTGGCAGGCCTCTGTGTGCACAGCCCAGTCTAGGCCAAGGAAACAAGGTGCTTGGCTCCCCTTGCTAGGAGCTCCTCCTACAGCACTCTGGACCAGGGGACACATGCCCCTGGACCAGCAGCCTGCAAGGAAGCTGCAGCTTCGCCATCCAGAAAGGCCTGCTGCACGAGGCAGGAAGCCTTCTGCTAAGGACAACTTTCCCCCTCCAAAGCCTTGGAGGAGTTCATGGATGCTCGGGCCTGCAGTGTTCTCCATCAGAGAGCACTGGGTGCCCAATGGCTCCCCTGTGGCTTCCAAGCACCCTCCAGCCCAGATGCCCTTGGTGCCCACTCTGTTGCCAGAGGGAAGTCCTCAGTAGCACTCCCTAGCTTGTGCACCCAGAGTGCCTAATGTTTGGAAACTTCCTCCGGAACTCAGTGGGAATGAGGCTTCTCCTTCCACGCTTGTCAGCCAGCAGATGGAGCCACCGCCCCACCAAAACATCTCTCTGCATTGCCTTCAGCCATGGATCGCCTAGCTGTCCTCTCTCTGCCTCAAGCAGCAGCTCGAGTGCGCATGCAGCCTACAGAAAGGAGAGTGCCTTTTCTGGAGCACTGCTATGCTGTGGCAGCTCCCTGAAGGCCTCCTCGGGCCTCCTCTCCCCTAACACAGTGGTGCCATTCCAACCACCTGGGCCGCAAAGGTCACCCTAAGCAGGGCTCAGGGTTCGGCCTGTGTGTGTTTTCGTGGCTGGGACAGGGCAGATCCAGAAGCTGGGGGCCCACTTGTGAATAGGGCCTGATGGGCATCGCCAGCATTCCCTGGTGGGGAAGCAGGACATCTGGGACCTCCAAGCTGCATGCAAATCCCCTCCCTGGCTGCCCCTCTTGCTTCTTCTCTGCTGCCAAGCCTCTCTCACCACACGTGCGTCTCACCAAAAGGAGCAGGCTGCTTGCCACTCTTTGCAAGGTGCTCACCCCACAAGCCTCATTTACTCAAAGAGGAGTGCAAATTGACCCATAACCTCCAGAGGAGCTGCAGTCTCTGCAGCCACAAAGGCCTGCAGCCGAGTCCATGACAGCCTGCTGCGTTGAGGGCTTCAAAGGGACAGTGCCCTGCATTCCTGTAAGGGAGCTTTTTGACACCACTTTCCGTGGGGAAACACTGTGTGTGCCAATGACTCCTGTGTGCAGAAAATCTCTCCCCAGCACCAGAGGTGCAGGGAATCCTCTTAGTATGCAGAGCAATGTTCAAGGCAGGCCTCCAATGTTGGGAGAGCCTCCACTTCCCAACTGTCCAAATGCCTCAGAAACACACTTCTAGGGAGTGTGGGTCTGACAAGCAGAGCAGCCCGAGTGAGGAACATGGATTACAGGGAGAAGCCACTGGCCTGAGCATTCGCCCTGTAGGTCCTGGCTCAAGGCTCTCTGCACCAGGCCCAACCTGGAATGAGCCTGCAGCCTGGCCTCAAGTTCCAGGCTTGCCCGTTGCCCTGCTAGGTCGCGGCCCATCCCAGGCTGGGCCAGGCCTCCCTAGGGTCTGTGCTGGCCTAGGCCACTGCCAGGCAACAGGACCTCCATGGAGCACAGTTCATACGAGAAGGCAACAGGGTGTTGCCTGTGTGTCTCTTGCACTCCTGGGAAGCTGCAGGTCCAGAGGCTATGTATGCAGGTTGCCGTTGGAGCCTGGGGTCAAAACAGTCATGACCCCACTTTCAAGTGGGACTCCTGCTGCCTCTTATCTGCCTGACACATCCCCTTGCTGCCTGCGCTGTCTTCACTGCTGGCAGGCCTCTGTGTGCACAGCCCAGTCTAGGCCAAGGAAACAAGGTGCTTGGCTCCCCTTGCTAGGAGCTCCTCCTACAGCACTCTGGACCAGGGGACACATGCCCCTGGACCAGCAGCCTGCAAGGAAGCTGCAGCTTCGCCATCCAGAAAGGCCTGCTGCACGAGGCAGGAAGCCTTCTGCTAAGGACAACTTTCCCCCTCCAAAGCCTTGGAGGAGTTCATGGATGCTCGGGCCTGCAGTGTTCTCCATCAGAGAGCACTGGGTGCCCAATGGCTCCCCTGTGGCTTCCAAGCACCCTCCAGCCCAGATGCCCTTGGTGCCCACTCTGTTGCCAGAGGGAAGTCCTCAGTAGCACTCCCTAGCTTGTGCACCCAGAGTGCCTAATGTTTGGAAACTTCCTCCGGAACTCAGTGGGAATGAGGCTTCTCCTTCCACGCTTGTCAGCCAGCAGATGGAGCCACCGCCCCACCAAAACATCTCTCTGCATTGCCTTCAGCCATGGATCGCCTAGCTGTCCTCTCTCTGCCTCAAGCAGCAGCTCGAGTGCGCATGCAGCCTACAGAAAGGAGAGTGCCTTTTCTGGAGCACTGCTATGCTGTGGCAGCTCCCTGAAGGCCTCCTCGGGCCTCCTCTCCCCTAACACAGTGGTGCCATTCCAACCACCTGGGCCGCAAAGGTCACCCTAAGCAGGGCTCAGGGTTCGGCCTGTGTGTGTTTTCGTGGCTGGGACAGGGCAGATCCAGAAGCTGGGGGCCCACTTGTGAATAGGGCCTGATGGGCATCGCCAGCATTCCCTGGTGGGGAAGCAGGACATCTGGGACCTCCAAGCTGCATGCAAATCCCCTCCCTGGCTGCCCCTCTTGCTTCTTCTCTGCTGCCAAGCCTCTCTCACCACACGTGCGTCTCACCAAAAGGAGCAGGCTGCTTGCCACTCTTTGCAAGGTGCTCACCCCACAAGCCTCATTTACTCAAAGAGGAGTGCAAATTGACCCATAACCTCCAGAGGAGCTGCAGTCTCTGCAGCCACAAAGGCCTGCAGCCGAGTCCATGACAGCCTGCTGCGTTGAGGGCTTCAAAGGGACAGTGCCCTGCATTCCTGTAAGGGAGCTTTTTGACACCACTTTCCGTGGGGAAACACTGTGTGTGCCAATGACTCCTGTGTGCAGAAAATCTCTCCCCAGCACCAGAGGTGCAGGGAATCCTCTTAGTATGCAGAGCAATGTTCAAGGCAGGCCTCCAATGTTGGGAGAGCCTCCACTTCCCAACTGTCCAAATGCCTCAGAAACACACTTCTAGGGAGTGTGGGTCTGACAAGCAGAGCAGCCCGAGTGAGGAACATGGATTACAGGGAGAAGCCACTGGCCTGAGCATTCGCCCTGTAGGTCCTGGCTCAAGGCTCTCTGCACCAGGCCCAACCTGGAATGAGCCTGCAGCCTGGCCTCAAGTTCCAGGCTTGCCCGTTGCCCTGCTAGGTCGCGGCCCATCCCAGGCTGGGCCAGGCCTCCCTAGGGTCTGTGCTGGCCTAGGCCACTGCCAGGCAACAGGACCTCCATGGAGCACAGTTCATACGAGAAGGCAACAGGGTGTTGCCTGTGTGTCTCTTGCACTCCTGGGAAGCTGCAGGTCCAGAGGCTATGTATGCAGGTTGCCGTTGGAGCCTGGGGTCAAAACAGTCATGACCCCACTTTCAAGTGGGACTCCTGCTGCCTCTTATCTGCCTGACACATCCCCTTGCTGCCTGCGCTGTCTTCACTGCTGGCAGGCCTCTGTGTGCACAGCCCAGTCTAGGCCAAGGAAACAAGGTGCTTGGCTCCCCTTGCTAGGAGCTCCTCCTACAGCACTCTGGACCAGGGGACACATGCCCCTGGACCAGCAGCCTGCAAGGAAGCTGCAGCTTCGCCATCCAGAAAGGCCTGCTGCACGAGGCAGGAAGCCTTCTGCTAAGGACAACTTTCCCCCTCCAAAGCCTTGGAGGAGTTCATGGATGCTCGGGCCTGCAGTGTTCTCCATCAGAGAGCACTGGGTGCCCAATGGCTCCCCTGTGGCTTCCAAGCACCCTCCAGCCCAGATGCCCTTGGTGCCCACTCTGTTGCCAGAGGGAAGTCCTCAGTAGCACTCCCTAGCTTGTGCACCCAGAGTGCCTAATGTTTGGAAACTTCCTCCGGAACTCAGTGGGAATGAGGCTTCTCCTTCCACGCTTGTCAGCCAGCAGATGGAGCCACCGCCCCACCAAAACATCTCTCTGCATTGCCTTCAGCCATGGATCGCCTAGCTGTCCTCTCTCTGCCTCAAGCAGCAGCTCGAGTGCGCATGCAGCCTACAGAAAGGAGAGTGCCTTTTCTGGAGCACTGCTATGCTGTGGCAGCTCCCTGAAGGCCTCCTCGGGCCTCCTCTCCCCTAACACAGTTGTGCCATTCCAACCACCTGGGCCGCAAAGGTCACCCTAAGCAGGGCTCAGGGTTCGGCCTGTGTGTGTTTTCGTGGCTGGGACAGGGCAGATCCAGAAGCTGGGGGCCCACTTGTGAATAGGGCCTGATGGGCATCGCCAGCATTCCCTGGTGGGGAAGCAGGACATCTGGGACCTCCAAGCTGCATGCAAATCCCCTCCCTGGCTGCCCCTCTTGCTTCTTCTCTGCTGCCAAGCCTCTCTCACCACACGTGCGTCTCACCAAAAGGAGCAGGCTGCTTGCCACTCTTTGCAAGGTGCTCACCCCACAAGCCTCATTTACTCAAAGAGGAGTGCAAATTGACCCATAACCTCCAGAGGAGCTGCAGTCTCTGCAGCCACAAAGGCCTGCAGCCGAGTCCATGACAGCCTGCTGCGTTGAGGGCTTCAAAGGGACAGTGCCCTGCATTCCTGTAAGGGAGCTTTTTGACACCACTTTCCGTGGGGAAACACTGTGTGTGCCAATGACTCCTGTGTGCAGAAAATCTCTCCCCAGCACCAGAGGTGCAGGGAATCCTCTTAGTATGCAGAGCAATGTTCAAGGCAGGCCTCCAATGTTGGGAGAGCCTCCACTTCCCAACTGTCCAAATGCCTCAGAAACACACTTCTAGGGAGTGTGGGTCTGACAAGCAGAGCAGCCCGAGTGAGGAACATGGATTACAGGGAGAAGCCACTGGCCTGAGCATTCGCCCTGTAGGTCCTGGCTCAAGGCTCTCTGCACCAGGCCCAACCTGGAATGAGCCTGCAGCCTGGCCTCAAGTTCCAGGCTTGCCCGTTGCCCTGCTAGGTCGCGGCCCATCCCAGGCTGGGCCAGGCCTCCCTAGGGTCTGTGCTGGCCTAGGCCACTGCCAGGCAACAGGACCTCCATGGAGCACAGTTCATACGAGAAGGCAACAGGGTGTTGCCTGTGTGTCTCTTGCACTCCTGGGAAGCTGCAGGTCCAGAGGCTATGTATGCAGGTTGCCGTTGGAGCCTGGGGTCAAAACAGTCATGACCCCACTTTCAAGTGGGACTCCTGCTGCCTCTTATCTGCCTGACACATCCCCTTGCTGCCTGCGCTGTCTTCACTGCTGGCAGGCCTCTGTGTGCACAGCCCAGTCTAGGCCAAGGAAACAAGGTGCTTGGCTCCCCTTGCTAGGAGCTCCTCCTACAGCACTCTGGACCAGGGGACACATGCCCCTGGACCAGCAGCCTGCAAGGAAGCTGCAGCTTCGCCATCCAGAAAGGCCTGCTGCACGAGGCAGGAAGCCTTCTGCTAAGGACAACTTTCCCCCTCCAAAGCCTTGGAGGAGTTCATGGATGCTCGGGCCTGCAGTGTTCTCCATCAGAGAGCACTGGGTGCCCAATGGCTCCCCTGTGGCTTCCAAGCACCCTCCAGCCCAGATGCCCTTGGTGCCCACTCTGTTGCCAGAGGGAAGTCCTCAGTAGCACTCCCTAGCTTGTGCACCCAGAGTGCCTAATGTTTGGAAACTTCCTCCGGAACTCAGTGGGAATGAGGCTTCTCCTTCCACGCTTGTCAGCCAGCAGATGGAGCCACCGCCCCACCAAAACATCTCTCTGCATTGCCTTCAGCCATGGATCGCCTAGCTGTCCTCTCTCTGCCTCAAGCAGCAGCTCGAGTGCGCATGCAGCCTACAGAAAGGAGAGTGCCTTTTCTGGAGCACTGCTATGCTGTGGCAGCTCCCTGAAGGCCTCCTCGGGCCTCCTCTCCCCTAACACAGTTGTGCCATTCCAACCACCTGGGCCGCAAAGGTCACCCTAAGCAGGGCTCAGGGTTCGGCCTGTGTGTGTTTTCGTGGCTGGGACAGGGCAGATCCAGAAGCTGGGGGCCCACTTGTGAATAGGGCCTGATGGGCATCGCCAGCATTCCCTGGTGGGGAAGCAGGACATCTGGGACCTCCAAGCTGCATGCAAATCCCCTCCCTGGCTTCCCCTCTTGCTTCTTCTCTGCTGCCAAGCCTCTCTCACCACACGTGCGTCTCACCAAAAGGAGCAGGCTGCTTGCCACTCTTTGCAAGGTGCTCACCCCACAAGCCTCATTTACTCAAAGAGGAGTGCAAATTGACCCATAACCTCCAGAGGAGCTGCAGTCTCTGCAGCCACAAAGGCCTGCAGCCGAGTCCATGACAGCCTGCTGCGTTGAGGGCTTCAAAGGGACAGTGCCCTGCATTCCTGTAAGGGAGCTTTTTGACACCACTTTCCGTGGGGAAACACTGTGTGTGCCAATGACTCCTGTGTGCAGAAAATCTCTCCCCAGCACCAGAGGTGCAGGGAATCCTCTTAGTATGCAGAGCAATGTTCAAGGCAGGCCTCCAATGTTGGGAGAGCCTCCACTTCCCAACTGTCCAAATGCCTCAGAAACACACTTCTAGGGAGTGTGGGTCTGACAAGCAGAGCAGCCCGAGTGAGGAACATGGATTACAGGGAGAAGCCACTGGCCTGAGCATTCGCCCTGTAGGTCCTGGCTCAAGGCTCTCTGCACCAGGCCCAACCTGGAATGAGCCTGCAGCCTGGCCTCAAGTTCCAGGCTTGCCCGTTGCCCTGCTAGGTCGCGGCCCATCCCAGGCTGGGCCAGGCCTCCCTAGGGTCTGTGCTGGCCTAGGCCACTGCCAGGCAACAGGACCTCCATGGAGCACAGTTCATACGAGAAGGCAACAGGGTGTTGCCTGTGTGTCTCTTGCACTCCTGGGAAGCTGCAGGTCCAGAGGCTATGTATGCAGGTTGCCGTTGGAGCCTGGGGTCAAAACAGTCATGACCCCACTTTCAAGTGGGACTCCTGCTGCCTCTTATCTGCCTGACACATCCCCTTGCTGCCTGCGCTGTCTTCACTGCTGGCAGGCCTCTGTGTGCACAGCCCAGTCTAGGCCAAGGAAACAAGGTGCTTGGCTCCCCTTGCTAGGAGCTCCTCCTACAGCACTCTGGACCAGGGGACACATGCCCCTGGACCAGCAGCCTGCAAGGAAGCTGCAGCTTCGCCATCCAGAAAGGCCTGCTGCACGAGGCAGGAAGCCTTCTGCTAAGGACAACTTTCCCCCTCCAAAGCCTTGGAGGAGTTCATGGATGCTCGGGCCTGCAGTGTTCTCCATCAGAGAGCACTGGGTGCCCAATGGCTCCCCTGTGGCTTCCAAGCACCCTCCAGCCCAGATGCCCTTGGTGCCCACTCTGTTGCCAGAGGGAAGTCCTCAGTAGCACTCCCTAGCTTGTGCACCCAGAGTGCCTAATGTTTGGAAACTTCCTCCGGAACTCAGTGGGAATGAGGCTTCTCCTTCCACGCTTGTCAGCCAGCAGATGGAGCCACCGCCCCACCAAAACATCTCTCTGCATTGCCTTCAGCCATGGATCGCCTAGCTGTCCTCTCTCTGCCTCAAGCAGCAGCTCGAGTGCGCATGCAGCCTACAGAAAGGAGAGTGCCTTTTCTGGAGCACTGCTATGCTGTGGCAGCTCCCTGAAGGCCTCCTCGGGCCTCCTCTCCCCTAACACAGTTGTGCCATTCCAACCACCTGGGCCGCAAAGGTCACCCTAAGCAGGGCTCAGGGTTCGGCCTGTGTGTGTTTTCGTGGCTGGGATAGGGCAGATCCAGAAGCTGGGGGCCCACTTGTGAATAGGGCCTGATGGGCATCGCCAGCATTCCCTGGTGGGGAAGCAGGACATCTGGGACCTCCAAGCTGCATGCAAATCCCCTCCCTGGCTGCCCCTCTTGCTTCTTCTCTGCTGCCAAGCCTCTCTCACCACACGTGCGTCTCACCAAAAGGAGCAGGCTGCTTGCCACTCTTTGCAAGGTGCTCACCCCACAAGCCTCATTTACTCAAAGAGGAGTGCAAATTGACCCATAACCTCCAGAGGAGCTGCAGTCTCTGCAGCCACAAAGGCCTGCAGCCGAGTCCATGACAGCCTGCTGCGTTGAGGGCTTCAAAGGGACAGTGCCCTGCATTCCTGTAAGGGAGCTTTTTGACACCACTTTCCGTGGGGAAACACTGTGTGTGCCAATGACTCCTGTGTGCAGAAAATCTCTCCCCAGCACCAGAGGTGCAGGGAATCCTCTTAGTATGCAGAGCAATGTTCAAGGCAGGCCTCCAATGTTGGGAGAGCCTCCACTTCCCAACTGTCCAAATGCCTCAGAAACACACTTCTAGGGAGTGTGGGTCTGACAAGCAGAGCAGCCCGAGTGAGGAACATGGATTACAGGGAGAAGCCACTGGCCTGAGCATTCGCCCTGTAGGTCCTGGCTCAAGGCTCTCTGCACCAGGCCCAACCTGGAATGAGCCTGCAGCCTGGCCTCAAGTTCCAGGCTTGCCCGTTGCCCTGCTAGGTCGCGGCCCATCCCAGGCTGGGCCAGGCCTCCCTAGGGTCTGTGCTGGCCTAGGCCACTGCCAGGCAACAGGACCTCCATGGAGCACAGTTCATACGAGAAGGCAACAGGGTGTTGCCTGTGTGTCTCTTGCACTCCTGGGAAGCTGCAGGTCCAGAGGCTATGTATGCAGGTTGCCGTTGGAGCCTGGGGTCAAAACAGTCATGACCCCACTTTCAAGTGGGACTCCTGCTGCCTCTTATCTGCCTGACACATCCCCTTGCTGCCTGCGCTGTCTTCACTGCTGGCAGGCCTCTGTGTGCACAGCCCAGTCTAGGCCAAGGAAACAAGGTGCTTGGCTCCCCTTGCTAGGAGCTCCTCCTACAGCACTCTGGACCAGGGGACACATGCCCCTGGACCAGCAGCCTGCAAGGAAGCTGCAGCTTCGCCATCCAGAAAGGCCTGCTGCACGAGGCAGGAAGCCTTCTGCTAAGGACAACTTTCCCCCTCCAAAGCCTTGGAGGAGTTCATGGATGCTCGGGCCTGCAGTGTTCTCCATCAGCGAGCACTGGGTGCCCAATGGCTACCCTGCGGCTTTCAAGCACCCTCCAGCCCAGATGCCCTTGGTGCCCACTCTGTTGCCAGAGGGAAGTCCTCAGTAGCACTCCCTAGCTTGTGCACCCAGAGTGCCTAATGTTTGGAAACTTCCTCCGGAACTCAGTGGGAATGAGGCTTCTCCTTCCACGCTTGTCAGCCAGCAGATGGAGCCACCGCCCCACCAAAACATCTCTCTGCATTGCCTTCAGCCATGGATCGCCTAGCTGTCCTCTCTCTGCCTCAAGCAGCAGCTCGAGTGCGCATGCAGCCTACAGAAAGGAGAGTGCCTTTTCTGGAGCACTGCTATGCTGTGGCAGCTCCCTGAAGGCCTCCTCGGGCCTCCTCTCCCCTAACACAGTTGTGCCATTCCAACCACCTGGGCCGCAAAGGTCACCCTAAGCAGGGCTCAGGGTTCGGCCTGTGTGTGTTTTCGTGGCTGGGACAGGGCAGATCCAGAAGCTGGGGGCCCACTTGTGAATAGGGCCTGATGGGCATCGCCAGCATTCCCTGGTGGGGAAGCAGGACATCTGGGACCTCCAAGCTGCATGCAAATCCCCTCCCTGGCTGCCCCTCTTGCTTCTTCTCTGCTGCCAAGCCTCTCTCACCACACGTGCGTCTCACCAAAAGGAGCAGGCTGCTTGCCACTCTTTGCAAGGTGCTCACCCCACAAGCCTCATTTACTCAAAGAGGAGTGCAAATTGACCCATAACCTCCAGAGGAGCTGCAGTCTCTGCAGCCACAAAGGCCTGCAGCCGAGTCCATGACAGCCTGCTGCGTTGAGGGCTTCAAAGGGACAGTGCCCTGCATTCCTGTAAGGGAGCTTTTTGACACCACTTTCCGTGGGGAAACACTGTGTGTGCCAATGACTCCTGTGTGCAGAAAATCTCTCCCCAGCACCAGAGGTGCAGGGAATCCTCTTAGTATGCAGAGCAATGTTCAAGGCAGGCCTCCAATGTTGGGAGAGCCTCCACTTCCCAACTGTCCAAATGCCTCAGAAACACACTTCTAGGGAGTGTGGGTCTGACAAGCAGAGCAGCCCGAGTGAGGAACATGGATTACAGGGAGAAGCCACTGGCCTGAGCATTCGCCCTGTAGGTCCTGGCTCAAGGCTCTCTGCACCAGGCCCAACCTGGAATGAGCCTGCAGCCTGGCCTCAAGTTCCAGGCTTGCCCGTTGCCCTGCTAGGTCGCGGCCCATCCCAGGCTGGGCCAGGCCTCCCTAGGGTCTGTGCTGGCCTAGGCCACTGCCAGGCAACAGGACCTCCATGGAGCACAGTTCATACGAGAAGGCAACAGGGTGTTGCCTGTGTGTCTCTTGCACTCCTGGGAAGCTGCAGGTCCAGAGGCTATGTATGCAGGTTGCCGTTGGAGCCTGGGGTCAAAACAGTCATGACCCCACTTTCAAGTGGGACTCCTGCTGCCTCTTATCTGCCTGACACATCCCCTTGCTGCCTGCGCTGTCTTCACTGCTGGCAGGCCTCTGTGTGCACAGCCCAGTCTAGGCCAAGGAAACAAGGTGCTTGGCTCCCCTTGCTAGGAGCTCCTCCTACAGCACTCTGGACCAGGGGACACATGCCCCTGGACCAGCAGCCTGCAAGGAAGCTGCAGCTTCGCCATCCAGAAAGGCCTGCTGCACGAGGCAGGAAGCCTTCTGCTAAGGACAACTTTCCCCCTCCAAAGCCTTGGAGGAGTTCATGGATGCTCGGGCCTGCAGTGTTCTCCATCAGAGAGCACTGGGTGCCCAATGGCTCCCCTGTGGCTTCCAAGCACCCTCCAGCCCAGATGCCCTTGGTGCCCACTCTGTTGCCAGAGGGAAGTCCTCAGTAGCACTCCCTAGCTTGTGCACCCAGAGTGCCTAATGTTTGGAAACTTCCTCCGGAACTCAGTGGGAATGAGGCTTCTCCTTCCACGCTTGTCAGCCAGCAGATGGAGCCACCGCCCCACCAAAACATCTCTCTGCATTGCCTTCAGCCATGGATCGCCTAGCTGTCCTCTCTCTGCCTCAAGCAGCAGCTCGAGTGCGCATGCAGCCTACAGAAAGGAGAGTGCCTTTTCTGGAGCACTGCTATGCTGTGGCAGCTCCCTGAAGGCCTCCTCGGGCCTCCTCTCCCCTAACACAGTTGTGCCATTCCAACCACCTGGGCCGCAAAGGTCACCCTAAGCAGGGCTCAGGGTTCGGCCTGTGTGTGTTTTCGTGGCTGGGATAGGGCAGATCCAGAAGCTGGGGGCCCACTTGTGAATAGGGCCTGATGGGCATCGCCAGCATTCCCTGGTGGGGAAGCAGGACATCTGGGACCTCCAAGCTGCATGCAAATCCCCTCCCTGGCTGCCCCTCTTGCTTCTTCTCTGCTGCCAAGCCTCTCTCACCACACGTGCGTCTCACCAAAAGGAGCAGGCTGCTTGCCACTCTTTGCAAGGTGCTCACCCCACAAGCCTCATTTACTCAAAGAGGAGTGCAAATTGACCCATAACCTCCAGAGGAGCTGCAGTCTCTGCAGCCACAAAGGCCTGCAGCCGAGTCCATGACAGCCTGCTGCGTTGAGGGCTTCAAAGGGACAGTGCCCTGCATTCCTGTAAGGGAGCTTTTTGACACCACTTTCCGTGGGGAAACACTGTGTGTGCCAATGACTCCTGTGTGCAGAAAATCTCTCCCCAGCACCAGAGGTGCAGGGAATCCTCTTAGTATGCAGAGCAATGTTCAAGGCAGGCCTCCAATGTTGGGAGAGCCTCCACTTCCCAACTGTCCAAATGCCTCAGAAACACACTTCTAGGGAGTGTGGGTCTGACAAGCAGAGCAGCCCGAGTGAGGAACATGGATTACAGGGAGAAGCCACTGGCCTGAGCATTCGCCCTGTAGGTCCTGGCTCAAGGCTCTCTGCACCAGGCCCAACCTGGAATGAGCCTGCAGCCTGGCCTCAAGTTCCAGGCTTGCCCGTTGCCCTGCTAGGTCGCGGCCCATCCCAGGCTGGGCCAGGCCTCCCTAGGGTCTGTGCTGGCCTAGGCCACTGCCAGGCAACAGGACCTCCATGGAGCACAGTTCATACGAGAAGGCAACAGGGTGTTGCCTGTGTGTCTCTTGCACTCCTGGGAAGCTGCAGGTCCAGAGGCTATGTATGCAGGTTGCCGTTGGAGCCTGGGGTCAAAACAGTCATGACCCCACTTTCAAGTGGGACTCCTGCTGCCTCTTATCTGCCTGACACATCCCCTTGCTGCCTGCGCTGTCTTCACTGCTGGCAGGCCTCTGTGTGCACAGCCCAGTCTAGGCCAAGGAAACAAGGTGCTTGGCTCCCCTTGCTAGGAGCTCCTCCTACAGCACTCTGGACCAGGGGACACATGCCCCTGGACCAGCAGCCTGCAAGGAAGCTGCAGCTTCGCCATCCAGAAAGGCCTGCTGCACGAGGCAGGAAGCCTTCTGCTAAGGACAACTTTCCCCCTCCAAAGCCTTGGAGGAGTTCATGGATGCTCGGGCCTGCAGTGTTCTCCATCAGAGAGCACTGGGTGCCCAATGGCTCCCCTGTGGCTTCCAAGCACCCTCCAGCCCAGATGCCCTTGGTGCCCACTCTGTTGCCAGAGGGAAGTCCTCAGTAGCACTCCCTAGCTTGTGCACCCAGAGTGCCTAATGTTTGGAAACTTCCTCCGGAACTCAGTGGGAATGAGGCTTCTCCTTCCACGCTTGTCAGCCAGCAGATGGAGCCACCGTCCCACCAAAACATCTCTCTGCATTGCCTTCAGCCATGGATCGCCTAGCTGTCCTCTCTCTGCCTCAAGCAGCAGCTCGAGTGCGCATGCAGCCTACAGAAAGGAGAGTGCCTTTTCTGGAGCACTGCTATGCTGTGGCAGCTCCCTGAAGGCCTCCTCGGGCCTCCTCTCCCCTAACACAGTTGTGCCATTCCAACCACCTGGGCCGCAAAGGTCACCCTAAGCAGGGCTCAGGGTTCGGCCTGTGTGTGTTTTCGTGGCTGGGATAGGGCAGATCCAGAAGCTGGGGGCCCACTTGTGAATAGGGCCTGATGGGCATCGCCAGCATTCCCTGGTGGGGAAGCAGGACATCTGGGACCTCCAAGCTGCATGCAAATCCCCTCCCTGGCTGCCCCTCTTGCTTCTTCTCTGCTGCCAAGCCTCTCTCACCACACGTGCGTCTCACCAAAAGGAGCAGGCTGCTTGCCACTCTTTGCAAGGTGCTCACCCCACAAGCCTCATTTACTCAAAGAGGAGTGCAAATTGACCCATAACCTCCAGAGGAGCTGCAGTCTCTGCAGCCACAAAGGCCTGCAGCCGAGTCCATGACAGCCTGCTGCGTTGAGGGCTTCAAAGGGACAGTGCCCTGCATTCCTGTAAGGGAGCTTTTTGACACCACTTTCCGTGGGGAAACACTGTGTGTGCCAATGACTCCTGTGTGCAGAAAATCTCTCCCCAGCACCAGAGGTGCAGGGAATCCTCTTAGTATGCAGAGCAATGTTCAAGGCAGGCCTCCAATGTTGGGAGAGCCTCCACTTCCCAACTGTCCAAATGCCTCAGAAACACACTTCTAGGGAGTGTGGGTCTGACAAGCAGAGCAGCCCGAGTGAGGAACATGGATTACAGGGAGAAGCCACTGGCCTGAGCATTCGCCCTGTAGGTCCTGGCTCAAGGCTCTCTGCACCAGGCCCAACCTGGAATGAGCCTGCAGCCTGGCCTCAAGTTCCAGGCTTGCCCGTTGCCCTGCTAGGTCGCGGCCCATCCCAGGCTGGGCCAGGCCTCCCTAGGGTCTGTGCTGGCCTAGGCCACTGCCAGGCAACAGGACCTCCATGGAGCACAGTTCATACGAGAAGGCAACAGGGTGTTGCCTGTGTGTCTCTTGCACTCCTGGGAAGCTGCAGGTCCAGAGGCTATGTATGCAGGTTGCCGTTGGAGCCTGGGGTCAAAACAGTCATGACCCCACTTTCAAGTGGGACTCCTGCTGCCTCTTATCTGCCTGACACATCCCCTTGCTGCCTGCGCTGTCTTCACTGCTGGCAGGCCTCTGTGTGCACAGCCCAGTCTAGGCCAAGGAAACAAGGTGCTTGGCTCCCCTTGCTAGGAGCTCCTCCTACAGCACTCTGGACCAGGGGACACATGCCCCTGGACCAGCAGCCTGCAAGGAAGCTGCAGCTTCGCCATCCAGAAAGGCCTGCTGCACGAGGCAGGAAGCCTTCTGCTAAGGACAACTTTCCCCCTCCAAAGCCTTGGAGGAGTTCATGGATGCTCGAGCCTGCAGTGTTCTCCATCAGCGAGCACTGGGTGCCCAATGGCTCCCCTGCGGCTTTCAAGCACCCTCCAGCCCAGATGCCCTTGGTGCCCACTCTGTTGCCAGAGGGAAGTCCTCAGTAGCACTCCCTAGCTTGTGCACCCAGAGTGCCTAATGTTTGGAAACTTCCTCCGGAACTCAGTGGGAATGAGGCTTCTCCTTCCACGCTTGTCAGCCAGCAGATGGAGCCACCGCCCCACCAAAACATCTCTCTGCATTGCCTTCAGCCATGGATCGCCTAGCTGTCCTCTCTCTGCCTCAAGCAGCAGCTCGAGTGCGCATGCAGCCTACAGAAAGGAGAGTGCCTTTTCTGGAGCACTGCTATGCTGTGGCAGCTCCCTGAAGGCCTCCTCGGGCCTCCTCTCCCCTAACACAGTGGTGCCATTCCAACCACCTGGGCCGCAAAGGTCACCCTAAGCAGGGCTCAGGGTTCGGCCTGTGTGTGTTTTCGTGGCTGGGATAGGGCAGATCCAGAAGCTGGGGGCCCACTTGTGAATAGGGCCTGATGGGCATCGCCAGCATTCCCTGGTGGGGAAGCAGGACATCTGGGACCTCCAAGCTGCATGCAAATCCCCTCCCTGGCTTCCCCTCTTGCTTCTTCTCTGCTGCCAAGCCTCTCTCACCACACGTGCGTCTCACCAAAAGGAGCAGGCTGCTTGCCACTCTTTGCAAGGTGCTCACCCCACAAGCCTCATTTACTCAAAGAGGAGTGCAAATTGACCCATAACCTCCAGAGGAGCTGCAGTCTCTGCAGCCACAAAGGCCTGCAGCCGAGTCCATGACAGCCTGCTGCGTTGAGGGCTTCAAAGGGACAGTGCCCTGCATTCCTGTAAGGGAGCTTTTTGACACCACTTTCCGTGGGGAAACACTGTGTGTGCCAATGACTCCTGTGTGCAGAAAATCTCTCCCCAGCACCAGAGGTGCAGGGAATCCTCTTAGTATGCAGAGCAATGTTCAAGGCAGGCCTCCAATGTTGGGAGAGCCTCCACTTCCCAACTGTCCAAATGCCTCAGAAACACACTTCTAGGGAGTGTGGGTCTGACAAGCAGAGCAGCCCGAGTGAGGAACATGGATTACAGGGAGAAGCCACTGGCCTGAGCATTCGCCCTGTAGGTCCTGGCTCAAGGCTCTCTGCACCAGGCCCAACCTGGAATGAGCCTGCAGCCTGGCCTCAAGTTCCAGGCTTGCCCGTTGCCCTGCTAGGTCGCGGCCCATCCCAGGCTGGGCCAGGCCTCCCTAGGGTCTGTGCTGGCCTAGGCCACTGCCAGGCAACAGGACCTCCATGGAGCACAGTTCATACGAGAAGGCAACAGGGTGTTGCCTGTGTGTCTCTTGCACTCCTGGGAAGCTGCAGGTCCAGAGGCTATGTATGCAGGTTGCCGTTGGAGCCTGGGGTCAAAACAGTCATGACCCCACTTTCAAGTGGGACTCCTGCTGCCTCTTATCTGCCTGACACATCCCCTTGCTGCCTGCGCTGTCTTCACTGCTGGCAGGCCTCTGTGTGCACAGCCCAGTCTAGGCCAAGGAAACAAGGTGCTTGGCTCCCCTTGCTAGGAGCTCCTCCTACAGCACTCTGGACCAGGGGACACATGCCCCTGGACCAGCAGCCTGCAAGGAAGCTGCAGCTTCGCCATCCAGAAAGGCCTGCTGCACGAGGCAGGAAGCCTTCTGCTAAGGACAACTTTCCCCCTCCAAAGCCTTGGAGGAGTTCATGGATGCTCGGGCCTGCAGTGTTCTCCATCAGCGAGCACTGGGTGCCCAATGGCTCCCCTGCGGCTTTCAAGCACCCTCCAGCCCAGATGCCCTTGGTGCCCACTCTGTTGCCAGAGGGAAGTCCTCAGTAGCACTCCCTAGCTTGTGCACCCAGAGTGCCTAATGTTTGGAAACTTCCTCCGGAACTCAGTGGGAATGAGGCTTCTCCTTCCACGCTTGTCAGCCAGCAGATGGAGCCACCGCCCCACCAAAACATCTCTCTGCATTGCCTTCAGCCATGGATCGCCTAGCTGTCCTCTCTCTGCCTCAAGCAGCAGCTCGAGTGCGCATGCAGCCTACAGAAAGGAGAGTGCCTTTTCTGGAGCACTGCTATGCTGTGGCAGCTCCCTGAAGGCCTCCTCGGGCCTCCTCTCCCCTAACACAGTTGTGCCATTCCAACCACCTGGGCCGCAAAGGTCACCCTAAGCAGGGCTCAGGGTTCGGCCTGTGTGTGTTTTCGTGGCTGGGACAGGGCAGATCCAGAAGCTGGGGGCCCACTTGTGAATAGGGCCTGATGGGCATCGCCAGCATTCCCTGGTGGGGAAGCAGGACATCTGGGACCTCCAAGCTGCATGCAAATCCCCTCCCTGGCTGCCCCTCTTGCTTCTTCTCTGCTGCCAAGCCTCTCTCACCACACGTGCGTCTCACCAAAAGGAGCAGGCTGCTTGCCACTCTTTGCAAGGTGCTCACCCCACAAGCCTCATTTACTCAAAGAGGAGTGCAAATTGACCCATAACCTCCAGAGGAGCTGCAGTCTCTGCAGCCACAAAGGCCTGCAGCCGAGTCCATGACAGCCTGCTGCGTTGAGGGCTTCAAAGGGACAGTGCCCTGCATTCCTGTAAGGGAGCTTTTTGACACCACTTTCCGTGGGGAAACACTGTGTGTGCCAATGACTCCTGTGTGCAGAAAATCTCTCCCCAGCACCAGAGGTGCAGGGAATCCTCTTAGTATGCAGAGCAATGTTCAAGGCAGGCCTCCAATGTTGGGAGAGCCTCCACTTCCCAACTGTCCAAATGCCTCAGAAACACACTTCTAGGGAGTGTGGGTCTGACAAGCAGAGCAGCCCGAGTGAGGAACATGGATTACAGGGAGAAGCCACTGGCCTGAGCATTCGCCCTGTAGGTCCTGGCTGAAGGCTCTCTGCACCAGGCCCAACCTGGAATGAGCCTGCAGCCTGGCCTCAAGTTCCAGGCTTGCCCGTTGCCCTGCTAGGTCGCGGCCCATCCCAGGCTGGGCCAGGCCTCCCTAGGGTCTGTGCTGGCCTAGGCCACTGCCAGGCAACAGGACCTCCATGGAGCACAGTTCATACGAGAAGGCAACAGGGTGTTGCCTGTGTGTCTCTTGCACTCCTGGGAAGCTGCAGGTCCAGAGGCTATGTATGCAGGTTGCCGTTGGAGCCTGGGGTCAAAACAGTCATGACCCCACTTTCAAGTGGGACTCCTGCTGCCTCTTATCTGCCTGACACATCCCCTTGCTGCCTGCGCTGTCTTCACTGCTGGCAGGCCTCTGTGTGCACAGCCCAGTCTAGGCCAAGGAAACAAGGTGCTTGGCTCCCCTTGCTAGGAGCTCCTCCTACAGCACTCTGGACCAGGGGACACATGCCCCTGGACCAGCAGCCTGCAAGGAAGCTGCAGCTTCGCCATCCAGAAAGGCCTGCTGCACGAGGCAGGAAGCCTTCTGCTAAGGACAACTTTCCCCCTCCAAAGCCTTGGAGGAGTTCATGGATGCTCGGGCCTGCAGTGTTCTCCATCAGAGAGCACTGGGTGCCCAATGGCTCCCCTGCGGCTTCCAAGCACCCTCCAGCCCAGATGCCCTTGGTGCCCACTCTGTTGCCAGAGGGAAGTCCTCAGTAGCACTCCCTAGCTTGTGCACCCAGAGTGCCTAATGTTTGGAAACTTCCTCCGGAACTCAGTGGGAATGAGGCTTCTCCTTCCACGCTTGTCAGCCGGCAGATGGAGCCACCGCCCCACCAAAACATCTCTCTGCATTGCCTTCAGCCATGGATCGCCTAGCTGTCCTCTCTCTGCCTCAAGCAGCAGCTCGAGTGCGCATGCAGCCTACAGAAAGGAGAGTGCCTTTTCTGGAGCACTGCTATGCTGTGGCAGCTCCCTGAAGGCCTCCTCGGGCCTCCTCTCCCCTAACACAGTTGTGCCATTCCAACCACCTGGGCCGCAAAGTTCACCCTAAGCAGGGCTCAGGGTTCGGCCTGTGTGTGTTTTCGTGGCTGGGACAGGGCAGATCCAGAAGCTGGGGGCCCACTTGTGAATAGGGCCTGATGGGCATCGCCAGCATTCCCTGGTGGGGAAGCAGGACATCTGGGACCTCCAAGCTGCATGCAAATCCCCTCCCTGGCTGCCCCTCTTGCTTCTTCTCTGCTGCCAAGCCTCTCTCACCACACGTGCGTCTCACCAAAAGGAGCAGGCTGCTTGCCACTCTTTGCAAGGTGCTCACCCCACAAGCCTCATTTACTCAAAGAGGAGTGCAAATTGACCCATAACCTCCAGAGGAGCTGCAGTCTCTGCAGCCACAAAGGCCTGCAGCCGAGTCCATGACAGCCTGCTGCGTTGAGGGCTTCAAAGGGACAGTGCCCTGCATTCCTGTAAGGGAGCTTTTTGACACCACTTTCCGTGGGGAAACACTGTGTGTGCCAATGACTCCTGTGTGCAGAAAATCTCTCCCCAGCACCAGAGGTGCAGGGAATCCTCTTAGTATGCAGAGCAATGTTCAAGGCAGGCCTCCA
Organism: Hippopotamus amphibius kiboko; assembly: GCF_030028045.1. NCBI lineage: Eukaryota > Metazoa > Chordata > Mammalia > Artiodactyla > Hippopotamidae > Hippopotamus > Hippopotamus amphibius. Next base: position 93,577 of record NW_026648333.1, read on the forward strand.
ATGTTGGGAGAGCCTCCACTTCCCAACTGTCCAAATGCCTCAGAAACACACTTCTAGGGAGTGTGGGTCTGACAAGCAGAGCAGCCCGAGTGAGGAACATGGATTACAGGGAGAAGCCACTGGCCTGAGCATTCGCCCTGTAGGTCCTGGCTCAAGGCTCTCTGCACCAGGCCCAACCTGGAATGAGCCTGCAGCCTGGCCTCAAGTTCCAGGCTTGCCCGTTGCCCTGCTAGGTCGCGGCCCATCCCAGACTGGGCCAGGCCTCCCTAGGGTCTGTGCTGGCCTAGGCCACTGCCAGGCAACAGGACCTCCATGGAGCACAGTTCATACGAGAAGGCAACAGGTGTTGCCTGTGTGTCTCTTGCACTCCTGGGAAGCTGCAGGTCCAGAGGCTATGTATGCAGGTTGCCGTTGGAGCCTGGGGTCAAAACAGTCATGACCCCACTTTCAAGTGGGACTCCTGCTGCCTCTTATCTGCCTGACACATCCCCTTGCTGCCTGCGCTGTCTTCACTGCTGGCAGGCCTCTGTGTGCACAGCCCAGTCTAGGCCAAGGAAACAAGGTGCTTGGCTCCCCTTGCTAGGAGCTCCTCCTACAGCACTCTGGACCAGGGGACACATGCCCCTGGACCAGCAGCCTGCAAGGAAGCTGCAGCTTCGCCATCCAGAAAGGCCTGCTGCACGAGGCAGGAAGCCTTCTGCTAAGGACAACTTTCCCCCTCCAAAGCCTTGGAGGAGTTCATGGATGCTCGGGCCTGCAGTGTTCTCCATCAGAGAGCACTGGGTGCCCAATGGCTCCCCTGCGGCTTCCAAGCACCCTCCAGCCCAGATGCCCTTGGTGCCCACTCTGTTGCCAGAGGGAAGTCCTCAGTAGCACTCCCTAGCTTGTGCACCCAGAGTGCCTAATGTTTGGAAACTTCCTCCGGAACTCAGTGGGAATGAGGCTTCTCCTTCCACGCTTGTCAGCCGGCAGATGGAGCCACCGCCCCACCAAAACATCTCTCTGCATTGCCTTCAGCCATGGATCGCCTAGCTGTCCTCTCTCTGCCTCAAGCAGCAGCTCGAGTGCGCATGCAGCCTACAGAAAGGAGAGTGCCTTTTCTGGAGCACTGCTATGCTGTGGCAGCTCCCTGAAGGCCTCCTCGGGCCTCCTCTCCCCTAACACAGTGGTGCCATTCCAACCACCTGGGCCGCAAAGGTCACCCTAAGCAGGGCTCAGGGTTCGGCCTGTGTGTGTTTTCGTGGCTGGGACAGGGCAGATCCAGACGCTGGGGGCCCACTTGCGAATAGGGCCTGATGGGCATCGCCAGCATTCCCTGGTGGGGAAGCAGGACATCTGGGACCTCCAAGCTGCATGCAAATCCCCTCCCTGGCTGCCCCTCTTGCTTCTTCTCTGCTGCCAAGCCTCTCTCACCACACGTGCGTCTCACCAAAAGGAGCAGGCTGCTTGCCACTCTTTGCAAGGTGCTCACCCCACAAGCCTCATTTACTCAAAGAGGAGTGCAAATTGACCCATAACCTCCAGAGGAGCTGCAGTCTCTGCAGCCACAAAGGCCTGCAGCCGAGTCCATGACAGCCTGCTGCGTTGAGGGCTTCAAAGGGACAGTGCCCTGCATTCCTGTAAGGGAGCTTTTTGACACCACTTTCCGTGGGGAAACACTGTGTGTGCCAATGACTCCTGTGTGCAGAAAATCTCTCCCCAGCACCAGAGGTGCAGGGAATCCTCTTAGTATGCAGAGCAATGTTCAAGGCAGGCCTCCAATGTTGGGAGAGCCTCCACTTCCCAACTGTCCAAATGCCTCAGAAACACACTTCTAGGGAGTGTGGGTCTGACAAGCAGAGCAGCCCGAGTGAGGAACATGGATTACAGGGAGAAGCCACTGGCCTGAGCATTCGCCCTGTAGGTCCTGGCTCAAGGCTCTCTGCACCAGGCCCAACCTGGAATGAGCCTGCAGCCTGGCCTCAAGTTCCAGGCTTGCCCGTTGCCCTGCTAGGTCGCGGCCCATCCCAGGCTGGGCCAGGCCTCCCTAGGGTCTGTGCTGGCCTAGGCCACTGCCAGGCAACAGGACCTCCATGGAGCACAGTTCATACGAGAAGGCAACAGGGTGTTGCCTGTGTGTCTCTTGCACTCCTGGGAAGCTGCAGGTCCAGAGGCTATGTATGCAGGTTGCCGTTGGAGCCTGGGGTCAAAACAGTCATGACCCCACTTTCAAGTGGGACTCCTGCTGCCTCTTATCTGCCTGACACATCCCCTTGCTGCCTGCGCTGTCTTCACTGCTGGCAGGCCTCTGTGTGCACAGCCCAGTCTAGGCCAAGGAAACAAGGTGCTTGGCTCCCCTTGCTAGGAGCTCCTCCTACAGCACTCTGGACCAGGGGACACATGCCCCTGGACCAGCAGCCTGCAAGGAAGCTGCAGCTTCGCCATCCAGAAAGGCCTGCTGCACGAGGCAGGAAGCCTTCTGCTAAGGACAACTTTCCCCCTCCAAAGCCTTGGAGGAGTTCATGGATGCTCGGGCCTGCAGTGTTCTCCATCAGAGAGCACTGGGTGCCCAATGGCTCCCCTGCGGCTTCCAAGCACCCTCCAGCTCAGATGCCCTTGGTGCCCACTCTGTTGCCAGAGGGAAGTCCTCAGTAGCACTCCCTAGCTTGTGCACCCAGAGTGCCTAATGTTTGGAAACTTCCTCCGGAACTCAGTGGGAATGAGGCTTCTCCTTCCACGCTTGTCAGCCGGCAGATGGAGCCACCGCCCCACCAAAACATCTCTCTGCATTGCCTTCAGCCATGGATCGCCTAGCTGTCCTCTCTCTGCCTCAAGCAGCAGCTCGAGTGCGCATGCAGCCTACAGAAAGGAGAGTGCCTTTTCTGGAGCACTGCTATGCTGTGGCAGCTCCCTGAAGGCCTCCTCGGGCCTCCTCTCCCCTAACACAGTGGTGCCATTCCAACCACCTGGGCCGCAAAGGTCACCCTAAGCAGGGCTCAGGGTTCGGCCTGTGTGTGTTTTCGTGGCTGGGACAGGGCAGATCCAGACGCTGGGGGCCCACTTGCGAATAGGGCCTGATGGGCATCGCCAGCATTCCCTGGTGGGGAAGCAGGACATCTGGGACCTCCAAGCTGCATGCAAATCCCCTCCCTGGCTGCCCCTCTTGCTTCTTCTCTGCTGCCAAGCCTCTCTCACCACACGTGCGTCTCACCAAAAGGAGCAGGCTGCTTGCCACTCTTTGCAAGGTGCTCACCCCACAAGCCTCATTTACTCAAAGAGGAGTGCAAATTGACCCATAACCTCCAGAGGAGCTGCAGTCTCTGCAGCCACAAAGGCCTGCAGCCGAGTCCATGACAGCCTGCTGCGTTGAGGGCTTCAAAGGGACAGTGCCCTGCATTCCTGTAAGGGAGCTTTTTGACACCACTTTCCGTGGGGAAACACTGTGTGTGCCAATGACTCCTGTGTGCAGAAAATCTCTCCCCAGCACCAGAGGTGCAGGGAATCCTCTTAGTATGCAGAGCAATGTTCAAGGCAGGCCTCCAATGTTGGGAGAGCCTCCACTTCCCAACTGTCCAAATGCCTCAGAAACACACTTCTAGGGAGTGTGGGTCTGACAAGCAGAGCAGCCCGAGTGAGGAACATGGATTACAGGGAGAAGCCACTGGCCTGAGCATTCGCCCTGTAGGTCCTGGCTCAAGGCTCTCTGCACCAGGCCCAACCTGGAATGAGCCTGCAGCCTGGCCTCAAGTTCCAGGCTTGCCCGTTGCCCTGCTAGGTCGCGGCCCATCCCAGGCTGGGCCAGGCCTCCCTAGGGTCTGTGCTGGCCTAGGCCACTGCCAGGCAACAGGACCTCCATGGAGCACAGTTCATACGAGAAGGCAACAGGGTGTTGCCTGTGTGTCTCTTGCACTCCTGGGAAGCTGCAGGTCCAGAGGCTATGTATGCAGGTTGCCGTTGGAGCCTGGGGTCAAAACAGTCATGACCCCACTTTCAAGTGGGACTCCTGCTGCCTCTTATCTGCCTGACACATCCCCTTGCTGCCTGCGCTGTCTTCACTGCTGGCAGGCCTCTGTGTGCACAGCCCAGTCTAGGCCAAGGAAACAAGGTGCTTGGCTCCCCTTGCTAGGAGCTCCTCCTACAGCACTCTGGACCAGGGGACACATGCCCCTGGACCAGCAGCCTGCAAGGAAGCTGCAGCTTCGCCATCCAGAAAGGCCTGCTGCACGAGGCAGGAAGCCTTCTGCTAAGGACAACTTTCCCCCTCCAAAGCCTTGGAGGAGTTCATGGATGCTCGGGCCTGCAGTGTTCTCCATCAGAGAGCACTGGGTGCCCAATGGCTCCCCTGCGGCTTCCAAGCACCCTCCAGCCCAGATGCCCTTGGTGCCCACTCTGTTGCCAGAGGGAAGTCCTCAGTAGCACTCCCTAGCTTGTGCACCCAGAGTGCCTAATGTTTGGAAACTTCCTCCGGAACTCAGTGGGAATGAGGCTTCTCCTTCCACGCTTGTCAGCCGGCAGATGGAGCCACGGCCCCACCAAAACATCTCTCTGCATTGCCTTCAGCCATGGATCGCCTAGCTGTCCTCTCTCTGCCTCAAGCAGCAGCTCGAGTGCGCATGCAGCCTACAGAAAGGAGAGTGCCTTTTCTGGAGCACTGCTATGCTGTGGCAGCTCCCTGAAGGCCTCCTCGGGCCTCCTCTCCCCTAACACAGTGGTGCCATTCCAACCACCTGGGCCGCAAAGGTCACCCTAAGCAGGGCTCAGGGTTCGGCCTGTGTGTGTTTTCGTGGCTGGGAGAGGGCAGATCCAGACGCTGGGGGCCCACTTGCGAATAGGGCCTGATGGGCATCGCCAGCATTCCCTGGTGGGGAAGCAGGACATCTGGGACCTCCAAGCTGCATGCAAATCCCCTCCCTGGCTGCCCCTCTTGCTTCTTCTCTGCTGCCAAGCCTCTCTCACCACACGTGCGTCTCACCAAAAGGAGCAGGCTGCTTGCCACTCTTTGCAAGGTGCTCACCCCACAAGCCTCATTTACTCAAAGAGGAGTGCAAATTGACCCATAACCTCCAGAGGAGCTGCAGTCTCTGCAGCCACAAAGGCCTGCAGCCGAGTCCATGACAGCCTGCTGCGTTGAGGGCTTCAAAGGGACAGTGCCCTGCATTCCTGTAAGGGAGCTTTTTGACACCACTTTCCGTGGGGAAACACTGTGTGTGCCAATGACTCCTGTGTGCAGAAAATCTCTCCCCAGCACCAGAGGTGCAGGGAATCCTCTTAGTATGCAGAGCAATGTTCAAGGCAGGCCTCCAATGTTGGGAGAGCCTCCACTTCCCAACTGTCCAAATGCCTCAGAAACACACTTCTAGGGAGTGTGGGTCTGACAAGCAGAGCAGCCCGAGTGAGGAACATGGATTACAGGGAGAAGCCACTGGCCTGAGCATTCGCCCTGTAGGTCCTGGCTCAAGGCTCTCTGCACCAGGCCCAACCTGGAATGAGCCTGCAGCCTGGCCTCAAGTTCCAGGCTTGCCCGTTGCCCTGCTAGGTCGCGGCCCATCCCAGGCTGGGCCAGGCCTCCCTAGGGTCTGTGCTGGCCTAGGCCACTGCCAGGCAACAGGACCTCCATGGAGCACAGTTCATACGAGAAGGCAACAGGGTGTTGCCTGTGTGTCTCTTGCACTCCTGGGAAGCTGCAGGTCCAGAGGCTATGTATGCAGGTTGCCGTTGGAGCCTGGGGTCAAAACAGTCATGACCCCACTTTCAAGTGGGACTCCTGCTGCCTCTTATCTGCCTGACACATCCCCTTGCTGCCTGCGCTGTCTTCACTGCTGGCAGGCCTCTGTGTGCACAGCCCAGTCTAGGCCAAGGAAACAAGGTGCTTGGCTCCCCTTGCTAGGAGCTCCTCCTACAGCACTCTGGACCAGGGGACACATGCCCCTGGACCAGCAGCCTGCAAGGAAGCTGCAGCTTCGCCATCCAGAAAGGCCTGCTGCACGAGGCAGGAAGCCTTCTGCTAAGGACAACTTTCCCCCTCCAAAGCCTTGGAGGAGTTCATGGATGCTCGGGCCTGCAGTGTTCTCCATCAGAGAGCACTGGGTGCCCAATGGCTCCCCTGCGGCTTCCAAGCACCCTCCAGCCCAGATGCCCTTGGTGCCCACTCTGTTGCCAGAGGGAAGTCCTCAGTAGCACTCCCTAGCTTGTGCACCCAGAGTGCCTAATGTTTGGAAACTTCCTCCGGAACTCAGTGGGAATGAGGCTTCTCCTTCCACGCTTGTCAGCCAGCAGATGGAGCCACCGCCCCACCAAAACATCTCTCTGCATTGCCTTCAGCCATGGATCGCCTAGCTGTCCTCTCTCTGCCTCAAGCAGCAGCTCGAGTGCGCATGCAGCCTACAGAAAGGAGAGTGCCTTTTCTGGAGCACTGCTATGCTGTGGCAGCTCCCTGAAGGCCTCCTCGGGCCTCCTCTCCCCTAACACAGTTGTGCCATTCCAACCACCTGGGCCGCAAAGGTCACCCTAAGCAGGGCTCAGGGTTCGGCCTGTGTGTGTTTTCGTGGCTGGGACAGGGCAGATCCAGAAGCTGGGGGCCCACTTGTGAATAGGGCCTGATGGGCATCGCCAGCATTCCCTGGTGGGGAAGCAGGACATCTGGGACCTCCAAGCTGCATGCAAATCCCCTCCCTGGCTGCCCCTCTTGCTTCTTCTCTGCTGCCAAGCCTCTCTCACCACACGTGCGTCTCACCAAAAGGAGCAGGCTGCTTGCCACTCTTTGCAAGGTGCTCACCCCACAAGCCTCATTTACTCAAAGAGGAGTGCAAATTGACCCATAACCTCCAGAGGAGCTGCAGTCTCTGCAGCCACAAAGGCCTGCAGCCGAGTCCATGACAGCCTGCTGCGTTGAGGGCTTCAAAGGGACAGTGCCCTGCATTCCTGTAAGGGAGCTTTTTGACACCACTTTCCGTGGGGAAACACTGTGTGTGCCAATGACTCCTGTGTGCAGAAAATCTCTCCCCAGCACCAGAGGTGCAGGGAATCCTCTTAGTATGCAGAGCAATGTTCAAGGCAGGCCTCCAATGTTGGGAGAGCCTCCACTTCCCAACTGTCCAAATGCCTCAGAAACACACTTCTAGGGAGTGTGGGTCTGACAAGCAGAGCAGCCCGAGTGAGGAACATGGATTACAGGGAGAAGCCACTGGCCTGAGCATTCGCCCTGTAGGTCCTGGCTCAAGGCTCTCTGCACCAGGCCCAACCTGGAATGAGCCTGCAGCCTGGCCTCAAGTTCCAGGCTTGCCCGTTGCCCTGCTAGGTCGCGGCCCATCCCAGGCTGGGCCAGGCCTCCCTAGGGTCTGTGCTGGCCTAGGCCACTGCCAGGCAACAGGACCTCCATGGAGCACAGTTCATACGAGAAGGCAACAGGGTGTTGCCTGTGTGTCTCTTGCACTCCTGGGAAGCTGCAGGTCCAGAGGCTATGTATGCAGGTTGCCGTTGGAGCCTGGGGTCAAAACAGTCATGACCCCACTTTCAAGTGGGACTCCTGCTGCCTCTTATCTGCCTGACACATCCCCTTGCTGCCTGCGCTGTCTTCACTGCTGGCAGGCCTCTGTGTGCACAGCCCAGTCTAGGCCAAGGAAACAAGGTGCTTGGCTCCCCTTGCTAGCAGCTCCTCCTACAGCACTCTGGACCAGGGGACACATGCCCCTGGACCAGCAGCCTGCAAGGAAGCTGCAGCTTCGCCATCCAGAAAGGCCTGCTGCACGAGGCAGGAAGCCTTCTGCTAAGGACAACTTTCCCCCTCCAAAGCCTTGGAGGAGTTCATGGATGCTCGGGCCTGCAGTGTTCTCCATCAGAGAGCACTGGGTGCCCAATGGCTCCCCTGCGGCTTCCAAGCACCCTCCAGCCCAGATGCCCTTGGTGCCCACTCTGTTGCCAGAGGGAAGTCCTCAGTAGCACTCCCTAGCTTGTGCACCCAGAGTGCCTAATGTTTGGAAACTTCCTCCGGAACTCAGTGGGAATGAGGCTTCTCCTTCCACGCTTGTCAGCCGGCAGATGGAGCCACCGCCCCACCAAAACATCTCTCTGCATTGCCTTCAGCCATGGATCGCCTAGCTGTCCTCTCTCTGCCTCAAGCAGCAGCTCGAGTGCGCATGCAGCCTACAGAAAGGAGAGTGCCTTTTCTGGAGCACTGCTATGCTGTGGCAGCTCCCTGAAGGCCTCCTCGGGCCTCCTCTCCCCTAACACAGTGGTGCCATTCCAACCACCTGGGCCGCAAAGGTCACCCTAAGCAGGGCTCAGGGTTCGGCCTGTGTGTGTTTTCGTGGCTGGGACAGGGCAGATCCAGACGCTGGGGGCCCACTTGCGAATAGGGCCTGATGGGCATCGCCAGCATTCCCTGGTGGGGAAGCAGGACATCTGGGACCTCCAAGCTGCATGCAAATCCCCTCCCTGGCTGCCCCTCTTGCTTCTTCTCTGCTGCCAAGCCTCTCTCACCACACGTGCGTCTCACCAAAAGGAGCAGGCTGCTTGCCACTCTTTGCAAGGTGCTCACCCCACAAGCCTCATTTACTCAAAGAGGAGTGCAAATTGACCCATAACCTCCAGAGGAGCTGCAGTCTCTGCAGCCACAAAGGCCTGCAGCCGAGTCCATGACAGCCTGCTGCGTTGAGGGCTTCAAAGGGACAGTGCCCTGCATTCCTGTAAGGGAGCTTTTTGACACCACTTTCCGTGGGGAAACACTGTGTGTGCCAATGACTCCTGTGTGCAGAAAATCTCTCCCCAGCACCAGAGGTGCAGGGAATCCTCTTAGTATGCAGAGCAATGTTCAAGGCAGGCCTCCAATGTTGGGAGAGCCTCCACTTCCCAACTGTCCAAATGCCTCAGAAACACACTTCTAGGGAGTGTGGGTCTGACAAGCAGAGCAGCCCGAGTGAGGAACATGGATTACAGGGAGAAGCCACTGGCCTGAGCATTCGCCCTGTAGGTCCTGGCTCAAGGCTCTCTGCACCAGGCCCAACCTGGAATGAGCCTGCAGCCTGGCCTCAAGTTCCAGGCTTGCCCGTTGCCCTGCTAGGTCGCGGCCCATCCCAGGCTGGGCCAGGCCTCCCTAGGGTCTGTGCTGGCCTAGGCCACTGCCAGGCAACAGGACCTCCATGGAGCACAGTTCATACGAGAAGGCAACAGGGTGTTGCCTGTGTGTCTCTTGCACTCCTGGGAAGCTGCAGGTCCAGAGGCTATGTATGCAGGTTGCCGTTGGAGCCTGGGGTCAAAACAGTCATGACCCCACTTTCAAGTGGGACTCCTGCTGCCTCTTATCTGCCTGACACATCCCCTTGCTGCCTGCGCTGTCTTCACTGCTGGCAGGCCTCTGTGTGCACAGCCCAGTCTAGGCCAAGGAAACAAGGTGCTTGGCTCCCCTTGCTAGGAGCTCCTCCTACAGCACTCTGGACCAGGGGACACATGCCCCTGGACCAGCAGCCTGCAAGGAAGCTGCAGCTTCGCCATCCAGAAAGGCCTGCTGCACGAGGCAGGAAGCCTTCTGCTAAGGACAACTTTCCCCCTCCAAAGCCTTGGAGGAGTTCATGGATGCTCGGGCCTGCAGTGTTCTCCATCAGAGAGCACTGGGTGCCCAATGGCTCCCCTGCGGCTTCCAAGCACCCTCCAGCCCAGATGCCCTTGGTGCCCACTCTGTTGCCAGAGGGAAGTCCTCAGTAGCACTCCCTAGCTTGTGCACCCAGAGTGCCTAATGTTTGGAAACTTCCTCTGGAACTCAGTGGGAATGAGGCTTCTCCTTCCACGCTTGTCAGCCGGCAGATGGAGCCACCGCCCCACCAAAACATCTCTCTGCATTGCCTTCAGCCATGGATCGCCTAGCTGTCCTCTCTCTGCCTCAAGCAGCAGCTCGAGTGCGCATGCAGCCTACAGAAAGGAGAGTGCCTTTTCTGGAGCACTGCTATGCTGTGGCAGCTCCCTGAAGGCCTCCTCGGGCCTCCTCTCCCCTAACACAGTGGTGCCATTCCAACCACCTGGGCCACAAAGGTCACCCTAAGCAGGGCTCAGGGTTCGGCCTGTGTGTGTTTTCGTGGCTGGGACAGGGCAGATCCAGACGCTGGGGGCCCACTTGCGAATAGGGCCTGATGGGCATCGCCAGCATTCCCTGGTGGGGAAGCAGGACATCTGGGACCTCCAAGCTGCATGCAAATCCCCTCCCTGGCTGCCCCTCTTGCTTCTTCTCTGCTGCCAAGCCTCTCTCACCACACGTGCGTCTCACCAAAAGGAGCAGGCTGCTTGCCACTCTTTGCAAGGTGCTCACCCCACAAGCCTCATTTACTCAAAGAGGAGTGCAAATTGACCCATAACCTCCAGAGGAGCTGCAGTCTCTGCAGCCACAAAGGCCTGCAGCCGAGTCCATGACAGCCTGCTGCGTTGAGGGCTTCAAAGGGACAGTGCCCTGCATTCCTGTAAGGGAGCTTTTTGACACCACTTTCCGTGGGGAAACACTGTGTGTGCCAATGACTCCTGTGTGCAGAAAATCTCTCCCCAGCACCAGAGGTGCAGGGAATCCTCTTAGTATGCAGAGCAATGTTCAAGGCAGGCCTCCAATGTTGGGAGAGCCTCCACTTCCCAACTGTCCAAATGCCTCAGAAACACACTTCTAGGGAGTGTGGGTCTGACAAGCAGAGCAGCCCGAGTGAGGAACATGGATTACAGGGAGAAGCCACTGGCCTGAGCATTCGCCCTGTAGGTCCTGGCTCAAGGCTCTCTGCACCAGGCCCAACCTGGAATGAGCCTGCAGCCTGGCCTCAAGTTCCAGGCTTGCCCGTTGCCCTGCTAGGTCGCGGCCCATCCCAGGCTGGGCCAGGCCTCCCTAGGGTCTGTGCTGGCCTAGGCCACTGCCAGGCAACAGGACCTCCATGGAGCACAGTTCATACGAGAAGGCAACAGGGTGTTGCCTGTGTGTCTCTTGCACTCCTGGGAAGCTGCAGGTCCAGAGGCTATGTATGCAGGTTGCCGTTGGAGCCTGGGGTCAAAACAGTCATGACCCCACTTTCAAGTGGGACTCCTGCTGCCTCTTATCTGCCTGACACATCCCCTTGCTGCCTGCGCTGTCTTCACTGCTGGCAGGCCTCTGTGTGCACAGCCCAGTCTAGGCCAAGGAAACAAGGTGCTTGGCTCCCCTTGCTAGGAGCTCCTCCTACAGCACTCTGGACCAGGGGACACATGCCCCTGGACCAGCAGCCTGCAAGGAAGCTGCAGCTTCGCCATCCAGAAAGGCCTGCTGCACGAGGCAGGAAGCCTTCTGCTAAGGACAACTTTCCCCCTCCAAAGCCTTGGAGGAGTTCATGGATGCTCGGGCCTGCAGTGTTCTCCATCAGAGAGCACTGGGTGCCCAATGGCTCCCCTGCGGCTTCCAAGCACCCTCCAGCCCAGATGCCCTTGGTGCCCACTCTGTTGCCAGAGGGAAGTCCTCAGTAGCACTCCCTAGCTTGTGCACCCAGAGTGCCTAATGTTTGGAAACTTCCTCCGGAACTCAGTGGGAATGAGGCTTCTCCTTCCACGCTTGTCAGCCAGCAGATGGAGCCACCGCCCCACCAAAACATCTCTCTGCATTGCCTTCAGCCATGGATCGCCTAGCTGTCCTCTCTCTGCCTCAAGCAGCAGCTCGAGTGCGCATGCAGCCTACAGAAAGGAGAGTGCCTTTTCTGGAGCACTGCTATGCTGTGGCAGCTCCCTGAAGGCCTCCTCGGGCCTCCTCTCCCCTAACACAGTTGTGCCATTCCAACCACCTGGGCCGCAAAGGTCACCCTAAGCAGGGCTCAGGGTTCGGCCTGTGTGTGTTTTCGTGGCTGGGACAGGGCAGATCCAGAAGCTGGGGGCCCACTTGTGAATAGGGCCTGATGGGCATCGCCAGCATTCCCTGGTGGGGAAGCAGGACATCTGGGACCTCCAAGCTGCATGCAAATCCCCTCCCTGGCTGCCCCTCTTGCTTCTTCTCTGCTGCCAAGCCTCTCTCACCACACGTGCGTCTCACCAAAAGGAGCAGGCTGCTTGCCACTCTTTGCAAGGTGCTCACCCCACAAGCCTCATTTACTCAAAGAGGAGTGCAAATTGACCCATAACCTCCAGAGGAGCTGCAGTCTCTGCAGCCACAAAGGCCTGCAGCCGAGTCCATGACAGCCTGCTGCGTTGAGGGCTTCAAAGGGACAGTGCCCTGCATTCCTGTAAGGGAGCTTTTTGACACCACTTTCCGTGGGGAAACACTGTGTGTGCCAATGACTCCTGTGTGCAGAAAATCTCTCCCCAGCACCAGAGGTGCAGGGAATCCTCTTAGTATGCAGAGCAATGTTCAAGGCAGGCCTCCAATGTTGGGAGAGCCTCCACTTCCCAACTGTCCAAATGCCTCAGAAACACACTTCTAGGGAGTGTGGGTCTGACAAGCAGAGCAGCCCGAGTGAGGAACATGGATTACAGGGAGAAGCCACTGGCCTGAGCATTCGCCCTGTAGGTCCTGGCTCAAGGCTCTCTGCACCAGGCCCAACCTGGAATGAGCCTGCAGCCTGGCCTCAAGTTCCAGGCTTGCCCGTTGCCCTGCTAGGTCGCGGCCCATCCCAGGCTGGGCCAGGCCTCCCTAGGGTCTGTGCTGGCCTAGGCCACTGCCAGGCAACAGGACCTCCATGGAGCACAGTTCATACGAGAAGGCAACAGGGTGTTGCCTGTGTGTCTCTTGCACTCCTGGGAAGCTGCAGGTCCAGAGGCTATGTATGCAGGTTGCCGTTGGAGCCTGGGGTCAAAACAGTCATGACCCCACTTTCAAGTGGGACTCCTGCTGCCTCTTATCTGCCTGACACATCCCCTTGCTGCCTGCGCTGTCTTCACTGCTGGCAGGCCTCTGTGTGCACAGCCCAGTCTAGGCCAAGGAAACAAGGTGCTTGGCTCCCCTTGCTAGGAGCTCCTCCTACAGCACTCTGGACCAGGGGACACATGCCCCTGGACCAGCAGCCTGCAAGGAAGCTGCAGCGTCGCCATCCAGAAAGGCCTGCTGCACGAGGCAGGAAGCCTTCTGCTAAGGACAACTTTCCCCCTCCAAAGCCTTGGAGGAGTTCATGGATGCTCGGGCCTGCAGTGTTCTCCATCAGAGAGCACTGGGTGCCCAATGGCTCCCCTGCGGCTTCCAAGCACCCTCCAGCCCAGATGCCCTTGGTGCCCACTCTGTTGCCAGAGGGAAGTCCTCAGTAGCACTCCCTAGCTTGTGCACCCAGAGTGCCTAATGTTTGGAAACTTCCTCCGGAACTCAGTGGGAATGAGGCTTCTCCTTCCACGCTTGTCAGCCAGCAGATGGAGCCACCGCCCCACCAAAACATCTCTCTGCATTGCCTTCAGCCATGGATCGCCTAGCTGTCCTCTCTCTGCCTCAAGCAGCAGCTCGAGTGCGCATGCAGCCTACAGAAAGGAGAGTGCCTTTTCTGGAGCACTGCTATGCTGTGGCAGCTCCCTGAAGGCCTCCTCGGGCCTCCTCTCCCCTAACACAGTTGTGCCATTCCAACCACCTGGGCCGCAAAGGTCACCCTAAGCAGGGCTCAGGGTTCGGCCTGTGTGTGTTTTCGTGGCTGGGACAGGGCAGATCCAGACGCTGGGGGCCCACTTGTGAATAGGGCCTGATGGGCATCGCCAGCATTCCCTGGTGGGGAAGCAGGACATCTGGGACCTCCAAGCTGCATGCAAATCCCCTCCCTGGCTGCCCCTCTTGCTTCTTCTCTGCTGCCAAGCCTCTCTCACCACACGTGCGTCTCACCAAAAGGAGCAGGCTGCTTGCCACTCTTTGCAAGGTGCTCACCCCACAAGCCTCATTTACTCAAAGAGGAGTGCAAATTGACCCATAACCTCCAGAGGAGCTGCAGTCTCTGCAGCCACAAAGGCCTGCAGCCGAGTCCATGACAGCCTGCTGCGTTGAGGGCTTCAAAGGGACAGTGCCCTGCATTCCTGTAAGGGAGCTTTTTGACACCACTTTCCGTGGGGAAACACTGTGTGTGCCAATGACTCCTGTGTGCAGAAAATCTCTCCCCAGCACCAGAGGTGCAGGGAATCCTCTTAGTATGCAGAGCAATGTTCAAGGCAGGCCTCCAATGTTGGGAGAGCCTCCACTTCCCAACTGTCCAAATGCCTCAGAAACACACTTCTAGGGAGTGTGGGTCTGACAAGCAGAGCAGCCCGAGTGAGGAACATGGATTACAGGGAGAAGCCACTGGCCTGAGCATTCGCCCTGTAGGTCCTGGCTCAAGGCTCTCTGCACCAGGCCCAACCTGGAATGAGCCTGCAGCCTGGCCTCAAGTTCCAGGCTTGCCCGTTGCCCTGCTAGGTCGCGGCCCATCCCAGGCTGGGCCAGGCCTCCCTAGGGTCTGTGCTGGCCTAGGCCACTGCCAGGCAACAGGACCTCCATGGAGCACAGTTCATACGAGAAGGCAACAGGGTGTTGCCTGTGTGTCTCTTGCACTCCTGGGAAGCTGCAGGTCCAGAGGCTATGTATGCAGGTTGCCGTTGGAGCCTGGGGTCAAAACAGTCATGACCCCACTTTCAAGTGGGACTCCTGCTGCCTCTTATCTGCCTGACACATCCCCTTGCTGCCTGCGCTGTCTTCACTGCTGGCAGGCCTCTGTGTGCACAGCCCAGTCTAGGCCAAGGAAACAAGGTGCTTGGCTCCCCTTGCTAGGAGCTCCTCCTACAGCACTCTGGACCAGGGGACACATGCCCCTGGACCAGCAGCCTGCAAGGAAGCTGCAGCTTCGCCATCCAGAAAGGCCTGCTGCACGAGGCAGGAAGCCTTCTGCTAAGGACAACTTTCCCCCTCCAAAGCCTTGGAGGAGTTCATGGATGCTCGGGCCTGCAGTGTTCTCCATCAGAGAGCACTGGGTGCCCAATGGCTCCCCTGCGGCTTCCAAGCACCCTCCAGCCCAGATGCCCTTGGTGCCCACTCTGTTGCCAGAGGGAAGTCCTCAGTAGCACTCCCTAGCTTGTGCACCCAGAGTGCCTAATGTTTGGAAACTTCCTCCGGAACTCAGTGGGAATGAGGCTTCTCCTTCCACGCTTGTCAGCCAGCAGATGGAGCCACCGCCCCACCAAAACATCTCTCTGCATTGCCTTCAGCCATGGATCGCCTAGCTGTCCTCTCTCTGCCTCAAGCAGCAGCTCGAGTGCGCATGCAGCCTACAGAAAGGAGAGTGCCTTTTCTGGAGCACTGCTATGCTGTGGCAGCTCCCTGAAGGCCTCCTCGGGCCTCCTCTCCCCTAACACAGTGGTGCCATTCCAACCACCTGGGCCGCAAAGGTCACCCTAAGCAGGGCTCAGGGTTCGGCCTGTGTGTGTTTTCGTGGCTGGGACAGGGCAGATCCAGACGCTGGGGGCCCACTTGTGAATAGGGCCTGATGGGCATCGCCAGCATTCCCTGGTGGGGAAGCAGGACATCTGGGACCTCCAAGCTGCATGCAAATCCCCTCCCTGGCTGCCCCTCTTGCTTCTTCTCTGCTGCCAAGCCTCTCTCACCACACGTGCGTCTCACCAAAAGGAGCAGGCTGCTTGCCACTCTTTGCAAGGTGCTCACCCCACAAGCCTCATTTACTCAAAGAGGAGTGCAAATTGACCCATAACCTCCAGAGGAGCTGCAGTCTCTGCAGCCACAAAGGCCTGCAGCCAAGTCCATGACAGCCTGCTGCGTTGAGGGCTTCAAAGGGACAGTGCCCTGCATTCCTGTAAGGGAGCTTTTTGACACCACTTTCCGTGGGGAAACACTGTGTGTGCCAATGACTCCTGTGTGCAGAAAATCTCTCCCCAGCACCAGAGGTGCAGGGAATCCTCTTAGTATGCAGAGCAATGTTCAAGGCAGGCCTCCAATGTTGGGAGAGCCTCCACTTCCCAACTGTCCAAATGCCTCAGAAACACACTTCTAAGGAGTGTGGGTCTGACAAGCAGAGCAGCCCGAGTGAGGAACATGGATTACAGGGAGAAGCCACTGGCCTGAGCATTCGCCCTGTAGGTCCTGGCTCAAGGCTCTCTGCACCAGGCCCAACCTGGAATGAGCCTGCAGCCTGGCCTCAAGTTCCAGGCTTGCCCGTTGCCCTGCTAGGTCGCGGCCCATCCCAGGCTGGGCCAGGCCTCCCTAGGGTCTGTGCTGGCCTAGGCCACTGCCAGGCAACAGGACCTCCATGGAGCACAGTTCATACGAGAAGGCAACAGGGTGTTGCCTGTGTGTCTCTTGCACTCCTGGGAAGCTGCAGGTCCAGAGGCTATGTATGCAGGTTGCCGTTGGAGCCTGGGGTCAAAACAGTCATGACCCCACTTTCAAGTGGGACTCCTGCTGCCTCTTATCTGCCTGACACATCCCCTTGCTGCCTGCGCTGTCTTCACTGCTGGCAGGCCTCTGTGTGCACAGCCCAGTCTAGGCCAAGGAAACAAGGTGCTTGGCTCCCCTTGCTAGGAGCTCCTCCTACAGCACTCTGGACCAGGGGACACATGCCCCTGGACCAGCAGCCTGCAAGGAAGCTGCAGCTTCGCCATCCAGAAAGGCCTGCTGCACGAGGCAGGAAGCCTTCTGCTAAGGACAACTTTCCCCCTCCAAAGCCTTGGAGGAGTTCATGGATGCTCGGGCCTGCAGTGTTCTCCATCAGAGAGCACTGGGTGCCCAATGGCTCCCCTGCGGCTTCCAAGCACCCTCCAGCCCAGATGCCCTTGGTGCCCACTCTGTTGCCAGAGGGAAGTCCTCAGTAGCACTCCCTAGCTTGTGCACCCAGAGTGCCTAATGTTTGGAAACTTCCTCCGGAACTCAGTGGGAATGAGGCTTCTCCTTCCACGCTTGTCAGCCAGCAGATGGAGCCACCGCCCCACCAAAACATCTCTCTGCATTGCCTTCAGCCATGGATCGCCTAGCTGTCCTCTCTCTGCCTCAAGCAGCAGCTCGAGTGCGCATGCAGCCTACAGAAAGGAGAGTGCCTTTTCTGGAGCACTGCTATGCTGTGGCAGCTCCCTGAAGGCCTCCTCGGGCCTCCTCTCCCCTAACACAGTTGTGCCATTCCAACCACCTGGGCCGCAAAGGTCACCCTAAGCAGGGCTCAGGGTTCGGCCTGTGTGTGTTTTCGTGGCTGGGACAGGGCAGATCCAGACGCTGGGGGCCCACTTGTGAATAGGGCCTGATGGGCATCGCCAGCATTCCCTGGTGGGGAAGCAGGACATCTGGGACCTCCAAGCTGCATGCAAATCCCCTCCCTGGCTGCCCCTCTTGCTTCTTCTCTGCTGCCAAGCCTCTCTCACCACACGTGCGTCTCACCAAAAGGAGCAGGCTGCTTGCCACTCTTTGCAAGGTGCTCACCCCACAAGCCTCATTTACTCAAAGAGGAGTGCAAATTGACCCATAACCTCCAGAGGAGCTGCAGTCTCTGCAGCCACAAAGGCCTGCAGCCGAGTCCATGACAGCCTGCTGCGTTGAGGGCTTCAAAGGGACAGTGCCCTGCATTCCTGTAAGGGAGCTTTTTGACACCACTTTCCGTGGGGAAACACTGTGTGTGCCAATGACTCCTGTGTGCAGAAAATCTCTCCCCAGCACCAGAGGTGCAGGGAATCCTCTTAGTATGCAGAGCAATGTTCAAGGCAGGCCTCCAATGTTGGGAGAGCCTCCACTTCCCAACTGTCCAAATGCCTCAGAAACACACTTCTAGGGAGTGTGGGTCTGACAAGCAGAGCAGCCCGAGTGAGGAACATGGATTACAGGGAGAAGCCACTGGCCTGAGCATTCGCCCTGTAGGTCCTGGCTCAAGGCTCTCTGCACCAGGCCCAACCTGGAATGAGCCTGCAGCCTGGCCTCAAGTTCCAGGCTTGCCCGTTGCCCTGCTAGGTCGCGGCCCATCCCAGGCTGGGCCAGGCCTCCCTAGGGTCTGTGCTGGCCTAGGCCACTGCCAGGCAACAGGACCTCCATGGAGCACAGTTCATACGAGAAGGCAACAGGGTGTTGCCTGTGTGTCTCTTGCACTCCTGGGAAGCTGCAGGTCCAGAGGCTATGTATGCAGGTTGCCGTTGGAGCCTGGGGTCAAAACAGTCATGACCCCACTTTCAAGTGGGACTCCTGCTGCCTCTTATCTGCCTGACACATCCCCTTGCTGCCTGCGCTGTCTTCACTGCTGGCAGGCCTCTGTGTGCACAGCCCAGTCTAGGCCAAGGAAACAAGGTGCTTGGCTCCCCTTGCTAGGAGCTCCTCCTACAGCACTCTGGACCAGGGGACACATGCCCCTGGACCAGCAGCCTGCAAGGAAGCTGCAGCTTCGCCATCCAGAAAGGCCTGCTGCACGAGGCAGGAAGCCTTCTGCTAAGGACAACTTTCCCCCTCCAAAGCCTTGGAGGAATTCATGGATGCTCGGGCCTGCAGTGTTCTCCATCAGAGAGCACTGGGTGCCCAATGGCTCCCCTGCGGCTTCCAAGCACCCTCCAGCCCAGATGCCCTTGGTGCCCACTCTGTTGCCAGAGGGAAGTCCTCAGTAGCACTCCCTAGCTTGTGCACCCAGAGTGCCTAATGTTTGGAAACTTCCTCCGGAACTCAGTGGGAATGAGGCTTCTCCTTCCACGCTTGTCAGCCAGCAGATGGAGCCACCGCCCCACCAAAACATCTCTCTGCATTGCCTTCAGCCATGGATCGCCTAGCTGTCCTCTCTCTGCCTCAAGCAGCAGCTCGAGTGCGCATGCAGCCTACAGAAAGGAGAGTGCCTTTTCTGGAGCACTGCTATGCTGTGGCAGCTCCCTGAAGGCCTCCTCGGGCCTCCTCTCCCCTAACACAGTTGTGCCATTCCAACCACCTGGGCCGCAAAGGTCACCCTAAGCAGGGCTCAGGGTTCGGCCTGTGTGTGTTTTCGTGGCTGGGACAGGGCAGATCCAGACGCTGGGGGCCCACTTGTGAATAGGGCCTGATGGGCATCGCCAGCATTCCCTGGTGGGGAAGCAGGACATCTGGGACCTCCAAGCTGCATGCAAATCCCCTCCCTGGCTGCCCCTCTTGCTTCTTCTCTGCTGCCAAGCCTCTCTCACCACACGTGCGTCTCACCAAAAGGAGCAGGCTGCTTGCCACTCTTTGCAAGGTGCTCACCCCACAAGCCTCATTTACTCAAAGAGGAGTGCAAATTGACCCATAACCTCCAGAGGAGCTGCAGTCTCTGCAGCCACAAAGGCCTGCAGCCGAGTCCATGACAGCCTGCTGCGTTGAGGGCTTCAAAGGGACAGTGCCCTGCATTCCTGTAAGGGAGCTTTTTGACACCACTTTCCGTGGGGAAACACTGTGTGTGCCAATGACTCCTGTGTGCAGAAAATCTCTCCCCAGCACCAGAGGTGCAGGGAATCCTCTTAGTATGCAGAGCAATGTTCAAGGCAGGCCTCCAATGTTGGGAGAGCCTCCACTTCCCAACTGTCCAAATGCCTCAGAAACACACTTCTAGGGAGTGTGGGTCTGACAAGCAGAGCAGCCCGAGTGAGGAACATGGATTACAGGGAGAAGCCACTGGCCTGAGCATTCGCCCTGTAGGTCCTGGCTGAAGGCTCTCTGCACCAGGCCCAACCTGGAATGAGCCTGCAGCCTGGCCTCAAGTTCCAGGCTTGCCCGTTGCCCTGCTAGGTCGCGGCCCATCCCAGGCTGGGCCAGGCCTCCCTAGGGTCTGTGCTGGCCTAGGCCACTGCCAGGCAACAGGACCTCCATGGAGCACAGTTCATACGAGAAGGCAACAGGGTGTTGCCTGTGTGTCTCTTGCACTCCTGGGAAGCTGCAGGTCCAGAGGCTATGTATGCAGGTTGCCGTTGGAGCCTGGGGTCAAAACAGTCATGACCCCACTTTCAAGTGGGACTCCTGCTGCCTCTTATCTGCCTGACACATCCCCTTGCTGCCTGCGCTGTCTTCACTGCTGGCAGGCCTCTGTGTGCACAGCCCAGTCTAGGCCAAGGAAACAAGGTGCTTGGCTCCCCTTGCTAGGAGCTCCTCCTACAGCACTCTGGACCAGGGGACACATGCCCCTGGACCAGCAGCCTGCAAGGAAGCTGCAGCGTCGCCATCCAGAAAGGCCTGCTGCATGAGGCAGGAAGCCTTCTGCTAAGGACAACTTTCCCCCTCCAAAGCCTTGGAGGAGTTCATGGATGCTCGGGCCTGCAGTGTTCTCCATCAGAGAGCACTGGGTGCCCAATGGCTCCCCTGCGGCTTCCAAGCACCCTCCAGCCCAGATGCCCTTGGTGCCCACTCTGTTGCCAGAGGGAAGTCCTCAGTAGCACTCCCTAGCTTGTGCACCCAGAGTGCCTAATGTTTGGAAACTTCCTCCGGAACTCAGTGGGAATGAGGCTTCTCCTTCCACGCTTGTCAGCCAGCAGATGGAGCCACCGCCCCACCAAAACATCTCTCTGCATTGCCTTCAGCCATGGATCGCCTAGCTGTCCTCTCTCTGCCTCAAGCAGCAGCTCGAGTGCGCATGCAGCCTACAGAAAGGAGAGTGCCTTTTCTGGAGCACTGCTATGCTGTGGCAGCTCCCTGAAGGCCTCCTCGGGCCTCCTCTCCCCTAACACAGTTGTGCCATTCCAACCACCTGGGCCGCAAAGGTCACCCTAAGCAGGGCTCAGGGTTCGGCCTGTGTGTGTTTTCGTGGCTGGGACAGGGCAGATCCAGACGCTGGGGGCCCACTTGTGAATAGGGCCTGATGGGCATCGCCAGCATTCCCTGGTGGGGAAGCAGGACATCTGGGACCTCCAAGCTGCATGCAAATCCCCTCCCTGGCTGCCCCTCTTGCTTCTTCTCTGCTGCCAAGCCTCTCTCACCACACGTGCGTCTCACCAAAAGGAGCAGGCTGCTTGCCACTCTTTGCAAGGTGCTCACCCCACAAGCCTCATTTACTCAAAGAGGAGTGCAAATTGACCCATAACCTCCAGAGGAGCTGCAGTCTCTGCAGCCACAAAGGCCTGCAGCCGAGTCCATGACAGCCTGCTGCGTTGAGGGCTTCAAAGGGACAGTGCCCTGCATTCCTGTAAGGGAGCTTTTTGACACCACTTTCCGTGGGGAAACACTGTGTGTGCCAATGACTCCTGTGTGCAGAAAATCTCTCCCCAGCACCAGAGGTGCAGGGAATCCTCTTAGTATGCAGAGCAATGTTCAAGGCAGGCCTCCAATGTTGCGAGAGCCTCCACTTCCCAACTGTCCAAATGCCTCAGAAACACACTTCTAGGGAGTGTGGGTCTGACAAGCAGAGCAGCCCGAGTGAGGAACATGGATTACAGGGAGAAGCCACTGGCCTGAGCATTCGCCCTGTAGGTCCTGGCTCAAGGCTCTCTGCACCAGGCCCAACCTGGAATGAGCCTGCAGCCTGGCCTCAAGTTCCAGGCTTGCCCGTTGCCCTGCTAGGTCGCGGCCCATCCCAGGCTGGGCCAGGCCTCCCTAGGGTCTGTGCTGGCCTAGGCCACTGCCAGGCAACAGGACCTCCATGGAGCACAGTTCATACGAGAAGGCAACAGGGTGTTGCCTGTGTGTCTCTTGCACTCCTGGGAAGCTGCAGGTCCAGAGGCTATGTATGCAGGTTGCCGTTGGAGCCTGGGGTCAAAACAGTCATGACCCCACTTTCAAGTGGGACTCCTGCTGCCTCTTATCTGCCTGACACATCCCCTTGCTGCCTGCGCTGTCTTCACTGCTGGCAGGCCTCTGTGTGCACAGCCCAGTCTAGGCCAAGGAAACAAGGTGCTTGGCTCCCCTTGCTAGGAGCTCCTCCTACAGCACTCTGGACCAGGGGACACATGCCCCTGGACCAGCAGCCTGCAAGGAAGCTGCAGCTTCGCCATCCAGAAAGGCCTGCTGCACGAGGCAGGAAGCCTTCTGCTAAGGACAACTTTCCCCCTCCAAAGCCTTGGAGGAGTTCATGGATGCTCGGGCCTGCAGTGTTCTCCATCAGAGAGCACTGGGTGCCCAATGGCTCCCCTGCGGCTTCCAAGCACCCTCCAGCCCAGATGCCCTTGGTGCCCACTCTGTTGCCAGAGGGAAGTCCTCAGTAGCACTCCCTAGCTTGTGCACCCAGAGTGCCTAATGTTTGGAAACTTCCTCCGGAACTCAGTGGGAATGAGGCTTCTCCTTCCACGCTTGTCAGCCAGCAGATGGAGCCACCGCCCCACCAAAACATCTCTCTGCATTGCCTTCAGCCATGGATCGCCTAGCTGTCCTCTCTCTGCCTCAAGCAGCAGCTCGAGTGCGCATGCAGCCTACAGAAAGGAGAGTGCCTTTTCTGGAGCACTGCTATGCTGTGGCAGCTCCCTGAAGGCCTCCTCGGGCCTCCTCTCCCCTAACACAGTGGTGCCATTCCAACCACCTGGGCCGCAAAGGTCACCCTAAGCAGGGCTCAGGGTTCGGCCTGTGTGTGTTTTCGTGGCTGGGACAGGGCAGATCCAGACGCTGGGGGCCCACTTGTGAATAGGGCCTGATGGGCATCGCCAGCATTCCCTGGTGGGGAAGCAGGACATCTGGGACCTCCAAGCTGCATGCAAATCCCCTCCCTGGCTGCCCCTCTTGCTTCTTCTCTGCTGCCAAGCCTCTCTCACCACACGTGCGTCTCACCAAAAGGAGCAGGCTGCTTGCCACTCTTTGCAAGGTGCTCACCCCACAAGCCTCATTTACTCAAAGAGGAGTGCAAATTGACCCATAACCTCCAGAGGAGCTGCAGTTTCTGCAGCCACAAAGGCCTGCAGCCGAGTCCATGACAGCCTGCTGCGTTGAGGGCTTCAAAGGGACAGTGCCCTGCATTCCTGTAAGGGAGCTTTTTGACACCACTTTCCGTGGGGAAACACTGTGTGTGCCAATGACTCCTGTGTGCAGAAAATCTCTCCCCAGCACCAGAGGTGCAGGGAATCCTCTTAGTATGCAGAGCAATGTTCAAGGCAGGCCTTCAAAGTTGGGAGAGCCTCCACTTCCCAACTGTCCAAATGCCTCAGAAACACACTTCTAGGGAGTGTGGGTCTGACAAGCAGAGCAGCCCGAGTGAGGAACATGGATTACAGGGAGAAGCCACTGGCCTGAGCATTCGCCCTGTAGGTCCTGGCTCAAGGCTCTCTGCACCAGGCCCAACCTGGAATGAGCCTGCAGCCTGGCCTCAAGTTCCAGGCTTGCCCGTTGCCCTGCTAGGTCGCGGCCCATCCCAGGCTGGGCCAGGCCTCCCTAGGGTCTGTGCTGGCCTAGGCCACTGCCAGGCAACAGGACCTCCATGGAGCACAGTTCATACGAGAAGGCAACAGGGTGTTGCCTGTGTGTCTCTTGCACTCCTGGGAAGCTGCAGGTCCAGAGGCTATGTATGCAGGTTGCCGTTGGAGCCTGGGGTCAAAACAGTCATGACCCCACTTTCAAGTGGGACTCCTGCTGCCTCTTATCTGCCTGACACATCCCCTTGCTGCCTGCGCTGTCTTCACTGCTGGCAGGCCTCTGTGTGCACAGCCCAGTCTAGGCCAAGGAAACAAGGTGCTTGGCTCCCCTTGCTAGGAGCTCCTCCTACAGCACTCTGGACCAGGGGACACATGCCCCTGGACCAGCAGCCTGCAAGGAAGCTGCAGCTTCGCCATCCAGAAAGGCCTGCTGCACGAGGCAGGAAGCCTTCTGCTAAGGACAACTTTCCCCCTCCAAAGCCTTGGAGGAGTTCATGGATGCTCGGGCCTGCAGTGTTCTCCATCAGAGAGCACTGGGTGCCCAATGGCTCCCCTGCGGCTTCCAAGCACCCTCCAGCCCAGATGCCCTTGGTGCCCACTCTGTTGCCAGAGGGAAGTCCTCAGTAGCACTCCCTAGCTTGTGCACCCAGAGTGCCTAATGTTTGGAAACTTCCTCCGGAACTCAGTGGGAATGAGGCTTCTCCTTCCACGCTTGTCAGCCAGCAGATGGAGCCACCGCCCCACCAAAACATCTCTCTGCATTGCCTTCAGCCATGGATCGCCTAGCTGTCCTCTCTCTGCCTCAAGCAGCAGCTCGAGTGCGCATGCAGCCTACAGAAAGGAGAGTGCCTTTTCTGGAGCACTGCTATGCTGTGGCAGCTCCCTGAAGGCCTCCTCGGGCCTCCTCTCCCCTAACACAGTTGTGCCATTCCAACCACCTGGGCCGCAAAGGTCACCCTAAGCAGGGCTCAGGGTTCGGCCTGTGTGTGTTTTCGTGGCTGGGACAGGGCAGATCCAGAAGCTGGGGGCCCACTTGTGAATAGGGCCTGATGGGCATCGCCAGCATTCCCTGGTGGGGAAGCAGGACATCTGGGACCTCCAAGCTGCATGCAAATCCCCTCCCTGGCTGCCCCTCTTGCTTCTTCTCTGCTGCCAAGCCTCTCTCACCACACGTGCGTCTCACCAAAAGGAGCAGGCTGCTTGCCACTCTTTGCAAGGTGCTCACCCCACAAGCCTCATTTACTCAAAGAGGAGTGCAAATTGACCCATAACCTCCAGAGGAGCTGCAGTCTCTGCAGCCACAAAGGCCTGCAGCCGAGTCCATGACAGCCTGCTGCGTTGAGGGCTTCAAAGGGACAGTGCCCTGCATTCCTGTAAGGGAGCTTTTTGACACCACTTTCCGTGGGGAAACACTGTGTGTGCCAATGACTCCTGTGTGCAGAAAATCTCTCCCCAGAACCAGAGGTGCAGGGAATCCTCTTAGTATGCAGAGCAATGTTCAAGGCAGGCCTCCAATGTTGGGAGAGCCTCCACTTCCCAACTGTCCAAATGCCTCAGAAACACACTTCTAGGGAGTGTGGGTCTGACAAGCAGAGCAGCCCGAGTGAGGAACATGGATTACAGGGAGAAGCCACTGGCCTGAGCATTCGCCCTGTAGGTCCTGGCTCAAGGCTCTCTGCACCAGGCCCAACCTGGAATGAGCCTGCAGCCTGGCCTCAAGTTCCAGGCTTGCCCGTTGCCCTGCTAGGTCGCGGCCCATCCCAGGCTGGGCCAGGCCTCCCTAGGGTCTTTGCTGGCCTAGGCCACTGCCAGGCAACAGGACCTCCATGGAGCACAGTTCATACGAGAAGGCAACAGGGTGTTGCCTGTGTGTCTCTTGCACTCCTGGGAAGCTGCAGGTCCAGAGGCTATGTATGTAGGTTGCCGTTGGAGCCTGGGGTCAAAACAGTCATGACCCCACTTTCAAGTGGGACTCCTGCTGCCTCTTATCTGCCTGACACATCCCCTTGCTGCCTGCGCTGTCTTCACTGCTGGCAGGCCTCTGTGTGCACAGCCCAGTCTAGGCCAAGGAAACAAGGTGCTTGGCTCCCCTTGCTAGGAGCTCCTCCTACAGCACTCTGGACCAGGGGACACATGCCCCTGGACCAGCAGCCTGCAAGGAAGCTGCAGCTTCGCCATCCAGAAAGGCCTGCTGCACGAGGCAGGAAGCCTTCTGCTAAGGACAACTTTCCCCCTCCAAAGCCTTGGAGGAGTTCATGGATGCTCGGGCCTGCAGTGTTCTCCATCAGAGAGCACTGGGTGCCCAATGGCTCCCCTGCGGCTTCCAAGCACCCTCCAGCTCAGATGCCCTTGGTGCCCACTCTGTTGCCAGAGGGAAGTCCTCAGTAGCACTCCCTAGCTTGTGCACCCAGAGTGCCTAATGTTTGGAAACTTCCTCCGGAACTCAGTGGGAATGAGGCTTCTCCTTCCACGCTTGTCAGCCAGCAGATGGAGCCACCGCCCCACCAAAACATCTCTCTGCATTGCCTTCAGCCATGGATCGCCTAGCTGTCCTCTCTCTGCCTCAAGCAGCAGCTCGAGTGCGCATGCAGCCTACAGAAAGGAGAGTGCCTTTTCTGGAGCACTGCTATGCTGTGGCAGCTCCCTGAAGGCCTCCTCGGGCCTCCTCTCCCCTAACACAGTGGTGCCATTCCAACCACCTGGGCCGCAAAGGTCACCCTAAGCAGGGCTCAGGGTTCGGCCTGTGTGTGTTTTCGTGGCTGGGACAGGGCAGATCCAGACGCTGGGGGCCCACTTGTGAATAGGGCCTGATGGGCATCGCCAGCATTCCCTGGTGGGGAAGCAGGACATCTGCGACCTCCAAGCTGCATGCAAATCCCCTCCCTGGCTGCCCCTCTTGCTTCTTCTCTGCTGCCAAGCCTCTCTCACCACACGTGCGTCTCACCAAAAGGAGCAGGCTGCTTGCCACTCTTTGCAAGGTGCTCACCCCACAAGCCTCATTTACTCAAAGAGGAGTGCAAATTGACCCATAACCTCCAGAGGAGCTGCAGTCTCTGCAGCCACAAAGGCCTGCAGCCGAGTCCATGACAGCCTGCTGCGTTGAGGGCTTCAAAGGGACAGTGCCCTGCATTCCTGTAAGGGAGCTTTTTGACACCACTTTCCGTGGGGAAACACTGTGTGTGCCAATGACTCCTGTGTGCAGAAAATCTCTCCCCAGCACCAGAGGTGCAGGGAATCCTCTTAGTATGCAGAGCAATGTTCAAGGCAGGCCTCCAATGTTGGGAGAGCCTCCACTTCCCAACTGTCCAAATGCCTCAGAAACACACTTCTAGGGAGTGTGGGTCTGACAAGCAGAGCAGCCCGAGTGAGGAACATGGATTACAGGGAGAAGCCACTGGCCTGAGCATTCGCCCTGTAGGTCCTGGCTCAAGGCTCTCTGCACCAGGCCCAACCTGGAATGAGCCTGCAGCCTGGCCTCAAGTTCCAGGCTTGCCCGTTGCCCTGCTAGGTCGCGGCCCATCCCAGGCTGGGCCAGGCCTCCCTAGGGTCTGTGCTGGCCTAGGCC
Organism: Hippopotamus amphibius kiboko; assembly: GCF_030028045.1. Lineage (NCBI taxonomy): Eukaryota > Metazoa > Chordata > Mammalia > Artiodactyla > Hippopotamidae > Hippopotamus > Hippopotamus amphibius. The sequence continues at coordinate 120,281 of NW_026648333.1, forward strand.
ACTGCCAGGCAACAGGACCTCCATGGAGCACAGTTCATACGAGAAGGCAACAGGGTGTTGCCTGTGTGTCTCTTGCACTCCTGGGAAGCTGCAGGTCCAGAGGCTATGTATGCAGGTTGCCGTTGGAGCCTGGGGTCAAAACAGTCATGACCCCACTTTTGGACTCCTGCTGCCTCTTATCTGCCTGACACATCCCCTTGCTGCCTGCGCTGTCTTCACTGCTGGCAGGCTCTGTGTGCACAGCCCAGTCTAGGCCAAGGAAACAAGGTGCTTGGCTCCCCTTGCTAGGAGCTCCTCCTACAGCACTCTGGACCAGGGGACACATGCCCCTGGACCAGCAGCCTGCAAGGAAGCTGCAGCTTCGCCATCCAGAAAGGCCTGCTGCACGAGGCAGGAAGCCTTCTGCTAAGGACAACTTTCCCCCTCCAAAGCCTTGGAGGAGTTCATGGATGCTCGGGCCTGCAGTGTTCTCCATCAGAGAGCACTGGGTGCCCAATGGCTCCCCTGCGGCTTCCAAGCACCCTCCAGCCCAGATGCCCTTGGTGCCCACTCTGTTGCCAGAGGGAAGTCCTCAGTAGCACTCCCTAGCTTGTGCACCCAGAGTGCCTAATGTTTGGAAACTTCCTCCGGAACTCAGTGGGAATGAGGCTTCTCCTTCCACGCTTGTCAGCAGCAGATGGAGCCACCGCCCCACCAAAACATCTCTCTGCATTGCCTTCAGCCATGGATCGCCTAGCTGTCCTCTCTCTGCCTCAAGCAGCAGCTCGAGTGCGCATGCAGCCTACAGAAAGGAGAGTGCCTTTTCTGGAGCACTGCTATGCTGTGGGCAGCTCCCTGAAGGCCTCCTCGGGCCTCCTCTCCCCTAACACAGTGGTGCCATTCCAACACCTGGGCCGCAAAGGTCACCCTAAGCAGGGCTCAGGGTTCGGCCTGTGTGTGTTTTCGTGGCTGGGACAGGGCAGATCCAGACGCTGGGGGCCCACTTGTGAATAGGGCCTGATGGGCATCGCCAGCATTCCCTGGTGGGGAAGCAGGACATCTGGGACCTCAAGCTGCATGCAAATCCCCTCCCTGGCTGCCCCTCTTGCTTCTTCTCTGCTGCCAAGCCTCTCTCACCACACGTGCGTCTCACCAAAAGGAGCAGGCTGCTTGCCACTCTTTGCAAGGTGCTCACCCCACAAGCCTCATTTACTCAAAGAGGAGTGCAAATTGACCCATAACCTCCAGAGGAGCTGCAGTCTCTGCAGCCACAAAGGCCTGCAGCCGAGTCCATGACAGCCTGCTGCGTTGAGGGCTTCAAAGGGACAGTGCCCTGCATTCCTGTAAGGGAGCTTTTTGACACCACTTTCCGTGGGAAACACTGTGTGTGCCAATGACTCCTGTGTGCAGAAAATCTCTCCCCAGCACCAGAGGTGCAGGGAATCCTCTTAGTATGCAGAGCAATGTTCAAGGCAGGCCTCCAATGTTGGGAGAGCCTCCACTTCCAACTGTCCAAATGCCTCAGAAACACACTTCTAGGGAGTGTGGGTCTGACAAGCAGAGCAGCCCGAGTGAGGAACATGGATTACAGGGAGAAGCCACTGGCCTGAGCATTCGCCCTGTAGGTCCTGGCTGAAGGCTCTCTGCACCAGGCCCAACCTGGAATGAGCCTGCAGCCTGGCCTCAAGTTCCAGGATTGCCCGTTGCCCTGCTAGGTCGCCGGCCCATCCAGGCTGGGCCAGGCCTCCCTAGGGTCTGTGCTGGCCTAGGCCACTGCCAGGCAACAGGACCTCCATGGAGCACAGTTCATACGAGAAGGCAACAGGGTGTTGCCTGTGTGTCTCTTGCACTCCTGGGAAGCTGCAGGTCCAGAGGCTATGTATGCAGGTTGCCGTTGGAGCCTGGGGTCAAAACAGTCATGACCCCACTTTCAAGTGGGACTCCTGCTGCCTCTTATCTGCCTGACACATCCCCTTGCTGCCTGCGCTGTCTTCACTGCTGGCAGGCCTCTGTGTGCACAGCCCAGTCTAGGCCAAGGAAACAAGGTGCTTGGCTCCCCTTGCTAGGAGCTCCTCCTACAGCACTCTGGACCAGGGGACACATGCCCCTGGACCAGCAGCCTGCAAGGAAGCTGCAGCTTCGCCATCCAGAAAGGCCTGCTGCACGAGGCAGGAAGCCTTCTGCTAAGGACAACTTTCCCCCTCCAAAGCCTTGGAGGAGTTCATGGATGCTCGGGCCTGCAGTGTTCTCCATCAGAGAGCACTGGGTGCCCAATGGCTCCCCTGCGGCTTCCAAGCACCCTCCAGCCCAGATGCCCTTGGTGCCCACTCTGTTGCCAGAGGGAAGTCCTCAGTAGCATCCCTAGCTTGTGCACCCAGAGTGCCTAATGTTTGGAAACTTCCTCCGGAACTCAGTGGGAATGAGGCTTCTCCTTCCACGCTTGTCAGCAGCAGATGGAGCCACCGCCCCACCAAAACATCTCTCTGCATTGCCTTCAGCCATGGATCGCCTAGCTGTCCTCTCTCTGCCTCAAGCAGCAGCTCGAGTGCGCATGCAGCCTACAGAAAGGAGAGTGCCTTTTCTGGAGCACTGCTATGCTGTGGCAGCTCCCTGAAGGCCTCCTCGGGCCTCCTCTCCCCTAACACAGTTGTGCCATTCCAACCACCTGGGCCGCAAAGGTCACCCTAAGCAGGGCTCAGGGTTCGGCCTGTGTGTGTTTTCGTGGCTGGGACAGGGCAGATCCAGAAGCTGGGGGCCCACTTGTGAATAGGGCCTGATGGGCATCGCCAGCATTCCCTGGTGGGGAAGCCGGACATCTGGGACCTCCAAGCTGCATGCAAATCCCCTCCTGGCTGCCCCTCTTGCTTCTTCTCTGCTGCCAAGCCTCTCTCACCACACGTGCGTCTCACCAAAAGGAGCAGGCTGCTTGCCACTCTTTGCAAGGTGCTCACCCCACAAGCCTCATTTTACTCAAAGAGGAGTGCAAATTGACCCATAACTCCAGAGGAGCTGCAGTCTCTGCAGCCACAAAGGCCTGCAGCCGAGTCCATGACAGCCTGCTGCGTTGAGGGCTTCAAAGGGGACAGTGCCCTGCATTCCTGTAAGGGAGCTTTTGACACCACTTTCCGTGGGGAAACACTGTGTTGCCAATGACTCCTGTGTGCAGAAAATCTCTCCCCAGCACCAGAGGTGCAGGGAATCCTCTTAGTATGCAGAGCAATGTTCAAGGCAGGCCTCCAATGTTGGGAGAGCCTCCACTTCCCAACTGTCCAAATGCCTCAGAACACACTTCTAGGGAGTGTGGGTCTGACAAGCAGAGCAGCCCGAGTGAGGAACATGGATTACAGGGAGAAGCCACTGGCCTGAGCCATATCACCCTGTAGGTCCTGGGCACAAGGCTCTCTGCACCAGGCCCAACCTGGAATGAGCCTGCAGCCTGGCCTGAAGTTCCAGGCTTGCCCGTTGCCCTGCTAGGGTCGCGGGCCCATCTCAGGCTGGGCCAGGCCTCCCTAGGGTCCTGTGCTGGCCTAGGCCACTGCAGGCAACAGGACCTCCATGGAGCACAGTTCATACGAGAAGGCAACAGGGTGTTGCCTGTGTGTCTCTTGCACTCCTGGGAAGCTGCAGGTCCAGAGGCTATGTATGCAGGTTGCCGTTGGAGCCTGGGGTCAAAACAGTCATGACCCCACTTTCAAGTGGGACTCCTGCTGCCTCTTATCTGCCTGACACATCCCCTTGCTGCCTGCGCTGTCTTCACTGCTGGCAGGCCTCTGTGTGCACAGCCCAGTCTAGGCCAAGGAAACAAGGTGCTTGGCTCCCCTTGCTAGGAGCTCCTCCTACAGCACTCTGGACCAGGGGACACATGCCCCTGGACCAGCAGCCTGCAAGGAAGCTGCAGCTTCGCCATCCAGAAAGGCCTGCTGCACGAGGCAGGAAGCCTTCTGCTAAGGACAACTTTCCCCCCCCTCCAAAGCCTTTGGAGGAGTTCATGGATGCTCGGGCCTGCAGTGTTCTCCATCAGAGAGCACTGGGTGCCCAATGGCTCCCCTGCGGCTTCCAAGCACCCTCCAGCCCAGATGCCCTTGGTGCCCACTCTGTTGCCAGAGGGAAGTCCTCAGTAGCACTCCCTAGCTTGTGCACCCAGAGTGCCTAATGTTTGGAAAACTCCTCCGGAACTCAGTGGGAATGAGGCTTCTCCTTCCACGCTTGTCAGCCAGCAGATGGAGCCACCGCCCCACCAAAACATCTCTCTGCATTGCCTTCAGCCATGGATCGCCTAGCTGTCCTCTTCTCTGCCTCAAGCAGCAGCTCGAGTGCGCATGCAGCCTACAGAAAGGAGAGTGCCTTTTCTGGAGCACTGCTATGCTGTGGCAGCTCCCTGAAGGCCTCCTCGGGCCTCCTCTCCCCTAACACAGTGGTGCCATTCCAACCACCTGGGCCGCAAAGGTCACCCTAAGCAGGGCTCAGGGTTCGGCCTGTGTGTGTTTTCGTGGCTGGGACAGGGCAGATCCAGACGCTGGGGGGCCCACTTGTGAATAGGGCCTGATGGGCATCGCCAGCATTCCCTGGTGGGGAAGCAGGACATCTGGGACCTCCAAGCTGCATGCAAATCCCCTCCCTGGCTGCCCTCTTGCTTCTTCTCTGCTGCCAAGCCTCTCTCACCACACGTGCGTCTCACCAAAAGGAGCAGGCTGCTTGCCACTCTTTGCAAGGTGCTCACCCCACAAGCCTCATTTACTCAAAGAGGAGTGCAAATTGACCCATAACCTTCTGAGGAGCTGCAGTCTCTGCAGCCACAAAGGCCTGCAGCCGAGTCCATGACAGCCTGCTGCGTTGAGGGCTTCAAAGGGACAGTGCCCTGCATTCCTGTAAGGGAGCTTTTTGACACACTTTCCGTGGGGGAAACACTGTGTGTGCCAATGACTCCTGTGTGCAGAAAATCTCTCCCCAGCACCAGAGGTGCAGGGAATCCTCTTAGTATGCAGAGCAGATGTTCAAGGCAGGCCTCCAATGTTGGGAGAGCCTCCACTTCCCAACTGTCCAAATGCCTCAGAAACACACTTCCAAGGAGTGTGGGTCTGACAAGCAGAGCAGCCCGAGTGAGGAACATGGATTACAGGGAGAAGCCACTGGCCTGAGCATTCGCCCTGTAGGTCCTGGCTGAAGGCTCTCTGCACCAGGCCCAACCTGGAATGAGCCTGCAGCCTGGCCTCAAGTTTCCAGGCTTGCCCGTTGCCCTGCTAGGTCGCGGCCCATCCCAGGCTGGGCCAGGCCTCCCTAGGGTCTGTGCTGGCCTAGGCCACTGCCAGGCAACAGGACCTCCATGGAGCACAGTTCATACGAGAAGGCAACAGGGTGTTGCCTGTGTGTCTCTTGCACTCCTGGGAAGCTGCAGGTCCAGAGGCTATGTATGCAGGTTGCCGTTGGAGCCTGGGGTCAAAACAGTCATGACCCCACTTTCAAGTGGGACTCCTGCTGCCTCTTATCTGCCTGACACATCCCCTTGCTGCCTGCGCTGTCTTCACTGCTGGCAGGCCTCTGTGTGCACAGCCCAGTCTAGGCCAAGGAAAACAAGGTGCTTGGCTCCCCTTGCTAGCAGCTCCTCCTACAGCACTCTGGACCAGGGGACACATGCCCCTGGACCAGCAGCCTGCAAGGAAGCTGCAGCTTCGCCATCCAGAAAGGCCTGCTGCACGAGGCAGGAAGCCTTCTGCTAAGGACAACTTTCCCCCTCCAAAGCCTTGGAGGAGTTCATGGATGCTCGGGCCTGCAGTGTTCTCCATCAGAGAGCACTGGGTGCCCAATGGCTCCCCTGCGGCTTCCAAGCACCCTCCAGCCCAGATGCCCTTGGTGCCCACTCTGTTGCCAGAGGGAAGTCCTCAGTAGCACTCCCTAGCTTGTGCACCCAGAGTGCCTAATGTTTGGAAACTTCCTCCGGAACTCAGTGGGAATGAGGCTTCTCCTTCCACGCTTGTCAGCCAGCAGATGGAGCCACCGCCCCACCAAAACATCTCTCTGCATTGCCTTCAGCCATGGATCGCCTAGCTGTCCTCTCTCTGCCTCAAGCAGCAGCTCGAGTGCGCATGCAGCCTACAGAAAGGAGAGTGCCTTTTCTGGAGCACTGCTATGCTGTGGCAGCTCCCTGAAGGCCTCCTCGGCGCTCCTCTCCCCTAACACAGTGGTGCCATTCCAACCACCTGGGCCGCAAAGGTCACCCCTAAGCAGGGCTCAGGGTTCGGCCTGTGTGTGTTTTCGTGGCTGGGACAGGCAGATCCAGACGCTGGGGGCCCACTTGTGAATAGGGCCTGATGGGCATCGCAGCATTCCCTGGTGGGGAAGCAGGACATCTGGGACCTCCAAGCTGCATGCAAATCCCCTCCCTGGCTGCCCCTCTTGCTTCTTCTCTGCTGCCAAGCCTCTCCTCACCACACGTGCGTCTCACCAAAAGGAGCAGGCTGCTTGCCACTCTTTGCAAGGTGCTCACCCCACAAGCCACTCATTTACTCAAAGAGGAGTGCAAATTGACCCATAACCTCCAGAGGAGCTGCAGTCTCTGCAGCCACAAAGGCCTGCAGCCAAGTCCATGACAGCCTGCTGCGTTGAGGGCTTCAAAGGGACAGTGCCCTGCATTCCTGTAAGGAAGCTTTTTGACACCACTTTCCGTGGGGAACACTGTGTGTGCCAATGACTCCTGTGTGCAGAAAATCTCTCCCCAGCACCAGAGGTGCAGGGAATCCTCTTAGTATGCAGAGCAATGTTCAAGGCAGGCCTCCAATGTTGGGAGAGCCTCCACTTCCCAACTGTCCAAATGCCTCAGAAACACACTTCTAAGGAGTGTGGGTCTGACAAGCAGAGCAGCCCGAGTGAGGAACATGGATTACAGGGAGAAGCCACTGGCCTGAGCATTCGCCCTGTAGGTCCTGGCTGAAGGCTCTCTGCACCAGGCCCAACCTGGAATGAGCCTGCAGCCTGGCCTCAAGTTCCAGGCTTGCCCGTTGCCCTGCTAGGTCGCGGCCCATCCCAGGCTGGGCCAGGCCTCCCTAGGGTCTGTGCTGGCCTAGGCCACTGCCAGGCAACAGGACCTCCATGGAGCACAGTTCATACGAGAAGGCAACAGGGTGTTGCCTGTGTGTCTCTTGCACTCCTGGGAAGCTGCAGGTCCAGAGGCTATGTATGCAGGTTGCCGTTGGAGCCTGGGGTCAAAACAGTCATGACCCCACTTTCAAGTGGGACTCCTGCTGCCTCTTATCTGCCTGACACATCCCCTTGCTGCCTGCGCTGTCTTCACTGCTGGCAGGCCTCTGTGTGCACAGCCCAGTCTAGGCCAAGGAAACAAGGTGCTTGGCTCCCCTTGCTAGCAGCTCCTCCTACAGCACTCTGGACCAGGGGACACATGCCCCTGGACCAGCAGCCTGCAAGGAAGCTGCAGCTTCGCCATCCAGAAAAGCCTGCTGCACGAGGCAGGAAGCCTTCTGCTAAGGACAACTTTCCCCCCTCCAAAGCCTTGGAGGAGTTCATGGATGCTCGGGCCTGCAGTGTTCTCCATCAGAGAGCACTGGGTGCCCAATGGCTCCCCTGCGGCTTCCAAGCACCCTCCAGCCCAGATGCCCTTGGTGCCCACTCTGTTGCCAGAGGGAAGTCCTCAGTAGCACTCCCTAGCTTGTGCACCCAGAGTGCCTAATGTTTGGAAACTTCCTCCGGAACTCAGTGGAATGAGGCTTCTCCTTCCACGCTTGTCAGCCAGCAGATGGAGCCACCGCCCCACCAAAACATCTCTCTGCATTTGCCTTCAGCCATGGATCGCCTAGCTGTCCTCTCTCTGCCTCAAGCAGCAGCTCGAGTGCGCATGCAGCCTACAGAAAGGAGAGTGCCTTTTCTGGAGCACTGCTATGCTGTGGCAGCTCCCTGAAGGCCTCCTCGGGGCCTCCTCTCCCCTAAACACAGTGGTGCCATTCCAACCACCTGGGCCGCAAAGGTCACCCTAAGCAGGGCTCAGGGTTCGGCCTGTGTGTGTTTTCGTGGCTGGGACAGGGCAGATCCAGACGCTGGGGGGCCCACTTGTGAATAGGGCCTGATGGGCATCGCCAGCATTCCCTGGTGGGAAGCAGGACATCTGGGACCTCCAAGCTGGCATGCAAATCCCCTCCCTGGCTGCCCCTCTTGCTTCTTCTCTGCTGCCAAGCCTCTCTCACCACACGTGCGTCTCACCAAAAGGAGCAGGCTGCTTGCCACTCTTTGCAAGGTGCTCACCCCACAAGCCTCATTTACTCAAAGAGGAGTGCAAATTGACCCATAACCTCCAGAGGAGCTGCAGTCTCTGCAGCCACAAAGGCCTGCAGCCAAGTCCATGACAGCCTGCTGCGTTGAGGGCTTCAAAGGGACAGTGCCCTGCATTCCTGTAAGGGAGCTTTTTGACACCACTTTCCGTGGGGAAACACTGTGTGTGCCAATGACTCTGTGTGCAGAAAATCTCTCCCAGCACCAGAGGTGCAGGGAATCTCTTAGTATGCAGAGCAATGTTCAAGGCAGGCCTCCAATGTTGGGAGAGCCTCCACTTCCCAACTGTCCAAATGCCTCAGAAACACACTTCCAAGGAGTGTGGGTCTGACAAGCAGAGCAGCCCGAGTGAGGAACATGGATTACAGGGAGAAGCCACTGGCCTGAGCATTCGCCCTGTAGGTCCTGGCTGAAGGCTCTCTGCACCAGGCCCAACCTGGAATGAGCCTGCAGCCTGGCCTCAAGTTCCAGGCTTGCCCGTTGCCCTGCTAGGTCGCGGCCCATCCCAGGCTGGGCCAGGCCTCCCTAGGGTCTGTGCTGGCCTAGGCCACTGCCAGGCAACAGGACCTCCATGGAGCACAGTTCATACGAGAAGGCAACAGGGTGTTGCCTGTGTGTCTCTTGCACTCCTGGGAAGCTGCAGGTCCAGAGGCTATGTATGCAGGTTGCCGTTGGAGCCTGGGGTCAAAACAGTCATGACCCCCACTTTCAAGTGGGACTCCTGCTGCCTCTTATCTGCCTGACACATCCCCTTGCTGCCTGCGCTGTCTTCACTGCTGGCAGGCCTCTGTGTGCACAGCCCAGTCTAGGCCAAGGAAACAAGGGTGCTTGGCTCCCCTTGCTAGCAGCTCCTCCTACAGCACTCTGGACCAGGGGACACATGCCCCTGGACCAGCAGCCTGCAAGGAAGCTGCAGCTTCGCCATCCAGAAAGGCCTGCTGCACGAGGCAGGAAGCCTTCTGCTAAGGACAACTTTCCCCCTCCAAAGCCTTAGAGGAGTTCATGGATGCTCGGGCCTGCAGTGTTCTCCATCAGAGAGCACTGGGTGCCCAATGGCTCCCCTGCGGCTTCCAAGCACCCTCCAGCCCAGATGCCCTTGGTGCCCACTCTGTTGCCAGAGGGAAGTCCTCAGTAGCACTCCCTAGCTTGTGCACCCAGAGTGCCTAATGTTTGGAAACTTCCCTCCGGAACTCAGTGGAATGAGGCTTCTCCTTCCACGCTTGTCAGCCAGCAGATGGAGCCACCGCCCACCAAAACATCTCTCTGCATTGCCTTCAGCCATGGATCGCCTAGCTGTCCTCTCTCTGCCTCAAGCAGCAGCTCGAGTGCGCATGCAGCCTTCAGAAGGAGAGTGCCTTTTCTGGAGCACTGCTATGCTGTGGCAGCTCCCTGAAGGCCTCCTCGGGCCTCCTCTCCCCTAACACAGTGGTGCCATTCCAACCACCTGGGCCGCAAAGGTCACCCTAAGCAGGGCTCAGGTTCGGCCTGTGTGTGTTTTCGTGGCTGGGACAGGGCAGATCCAGACGCTGGGGGCCCACTTGTGAATAGGGCCTGATGGGCATCGCCAGCATTCCCTGGTGGGGAAGCAGGACATCTGGGACCTCCAAGCTGCATGCAAATCCCTCCCTGGCTGCCCCTCTTGCTTCTTCTCTGCTGCCAAGCCTCTCTCACCACACGTGCGTCTCACCAAAAGGAGCAGGCTGCTTGCCACTCTTTGCAGGTGCTCACCCCACAAGCCTCATTTACTCAAAGAGGAGTGCAAATTGACCCATAACCTCCAGAGGAGCTGCAGTCTCTGCAGCCACAAAGGCCTGCAGCCAAGTCCATGACAGCCTGCTGCGTTGAGGGCTTCAAAGGGGACAGTGCCCTGCATTCCTGTAAGGGAGCTTTTTGACACCACTTTCGTGGGGAAACACTGTGTGTGCCAATGACTCCTGGTGTGCAGAAAATCTCTCCCCAGCACCAGAGGTGCAGGGAATCCTCTTAGTATGCAGAGCAATGTTCAAGGCAGGCCTCCAATGTTGGGAGAGCCTCCACTTCCCAACTGTCCAAATGCCTCAGAAACACACTTCCAAGGAGTGTGGGTCTGACAAGCAGAGCAGCCCGAGTGAGGAACATGGATTACAGGGAGAAGCCAGTGGCCTGAGCATTCGCCCTGTAGGTCCTGGCTGAAGGCTCTCTGCACCAGGCCCAACCTGGAATGAGCCTGCAGCCTGGCCTCAAGTTCCAGGCTTGCCCGTTGCCCTGCTAGGTCGCGGCCCATCCCAGGCTGGGCCAGGCCTCCCTAGGGTCTGTGCTGGCCTAGGCCACTGCCAGGCAACAGGACCTCCATGGAGCACAGTTCATACGAGAAGGCAACAGGGTGTTGCCTGTGTGTCTCTTGCACTCCTGGGAAGCTGCAGGTCCAGAGGCTATGTATGCAGGTTGCCGTTGGAGCCTGGGGTCAAAACAGTCATGACCCCACTTTCAAGTGGGACTCCTGCTGCCTCTTATCTGCCTGACACATCCCCTTGCTGCCTGCGCTGTCTTCACTGCTGGCAGGCCTCTGTGTGCACAGCCCAGTCTAGGCCAAGGAAACAAGGTGCTTGGCTCCCCTTGCTAGGAGCTCCTCCTACAGCACTCTGGACCAAGGGGACACATGCCCCTGGACCAGCAGCCTGCAAGGAAGCTGCAGCTTCGCCATCCAGAAAGGCCTGCTGCACGAGGCAGGAAGCCTTCTGCTAAGGACAACTTTCCCCCTCCAAAGCCTTGGAGGAGTTCATGGATGCTCGGGCCTGCAGTGTTCTCCATCAGAGAGCACTGGGTGCCCAATGGCTCCCCCTGCGGCTTCCAAGCACCCTCCAGCCCAGATGCCCTTGGTGCCCACCTCTGTTGCCAGAGGGAAGTCCTCAGTAGCACTCCCTAGCTTGTGCACCCAGAGTGCCTAATGTTTGGAAACTTCCTCCGGAACTCAGTGGGAATGAGGCTTCTCCTTCCACGCTTGTCAGCCAGCAGATGGAGCCACCGCCCCACCAAAAACATCTCTCTGCATTGCCTTCAGCCATGGATCGCCTAGCTGTCCTCTCTCTGCCTCAAGCAGCAGCTCGAAGTGCGCATGCAGCCTACAGAAAGGAGAGTGCCTTTCTGGAGCACTGCTATGCTGTGGCAGCTCCCTGAAGGCCTCCTCGGGCCTCCTCTCCCCTAACACAGTGGTGCCATTCCAACCACCTTGGGCCGCAAAGGTCACCCTAAGCAGGGCTCAGGGTTCGGCCTGTGTGTGTTTTCGTGGCTGGGACAGGGCAGATCCAGACGCTGGGGGCCCACTTGTGAATAGGGCCTGATGGGCATCGCCAGCATTCCCTGGTGGGGAAGCAGGACATCTGGGACCTCCAAGCTGCATGCAAATCCCCTCCCTGGCTGCCCCTCTTGCTTCTTCTCTGCTGCCAAGCCTCTCTCACCACACGTGCGTCTCACCAAAAGGAGCAGGCTGCTTGCCACTCTTTGCAAGGTGCTCACCCCACAAGCCTCATTTACTCAAAGAGGAGTGCAAATTGACCCATAACCTCCAGAGGAGCTGCAGTCTCTGCAGCCACAAAGGCCTGCAGCCGAGTCCATGACAGCCTGCTGCGTGAGGGCTTCAAAGGGACAGTGCCCTGCATTCCTGTAAGGGAGCTTTTTGACACCACTTTCCGTGGGGAAACACTGTGTGTGCCAATGACTCCTGTGTGCAGAAAATCTCTCCCCAGCACCAGAGGTGCAGGGAATCCTCTTAGTATGCAGAGCAATGTTCAAGGCAGGCCTCCAATGTTGGGAGAGCCTCCACTTCCCAACTGTCCAAATGCCTCAGAAACACACTTCCAAGGAGTGTGGGTCTGACAAGCAGAGCAGCCCGAGTGAGGAACATGGATTACAGGGAGAAGCCACTGGCCTGAGCATTCGCCCTGTAGGTCCTGGCTGAAGGCTCTCTGCACCAGGCCCAACCTGGAATGAGCCTGCAGCCTGGCCTCAAGTTCCAGGCTTGCCCGTTGCCCTGCTAGGTCGCGGCCCATTCCCAGGCTGGGCCAGGCCTTCCCTAGGGTCTGTGCTGGCCTAGGCCACTGCCAGGCAACAGGACCTCCATGGAGCACAGTTCATACGAGAAGGCAACAGGGTGTTGCCTGTGTGTCTCTTGCACTCCTGGGAAGCTGCAGGTCCAGAGGCTATGTATGCAGGTTGCCGTTGGAGCCTGGGGTCAAAACAGTCATGACCCCACTTTCAAGTGGGACTCCTGCTGCCCTCTTATCTGCCTGACACATCCCCTTGCTGCCTGCGCTGTCTTCACTGCTGGCAGGCCTCTGTGTGCACAGCCCAGTCCTAGGCCAAGGAAACAAGGTGCTTGGCTCCCCTTGCTAGGAGCTCCTCCTACAGCACTCTGGACCAGGGGACACATGCCCCTGGACCAGCAGCCTGCAAGGAAGCTGCAGCGTCGCCATCCAGAAAGGCCTGCTGCACGAGGCAGGAAGCCTTCTGCTAAGGACAACTTTCCCCTCCAAAGCCTTGGAGGAGTTCATGGATGCTCGGGCCTGCAGTGTTCTCCATCAGAGAGCACTGGGTGCCCAATGGCTCCCCTGCGGCTTCCAAGCACCCTCCAGCCCAGATGCCCTTGGTGCCCACTCTGTTGCCAGAGGGAAGTCCTCAGTAGCACTCCCTAGCTTGTGCACCCAGGATGCCTAATGTTTGGAAACTTCCTCCGGAACTCAGTGGGAATGAGGCTTCTCCTTCCACGCTTGTCAGCCAGCAGATGGAGCCACCGCCCCACCAAAACATCTCTCTGCATTGCCTTCAGCCATGGATCGCCTAGCTGTCCTCTCTCTGCCTCAAGCAGCAGCTCGAGTGCGCATGCAGCCTACAGAAAGGAGAGTGCCTTTTCTGGAGCACTGCTATGCTGTGGCAGCTCCCTGAAGGCCTCCTCGGGCCTCCTCTCCCCTAACACAGTGGTGCCATTCCAACCACCTGGGCCGCAAAGGTCACCCTAAGCAGGGCTCAGGGTTCGGCCTTGGTGTGTTTTCGTGGCTGGGACAGGGCAGATCCAGACGCTGGGGGCCCACTTGTGAATAGGGCCTGATGGGCATCGCCAGCATTCCCTGGTGGGGAAGCAGGACATCTGGGACTCCAAGCTGCATGCAAATCCCCTCCCTGGCTGCCCCTCTTGCTTCTTCTCTGCTGCCAAGCCTCTCTCACCACACGTGCGTCTCACCAAAAGGAGCAGGCGGCTTGCCACTCTTTGCAAGGTGCTCACCCCACAAGCCTCATTTACTCAAAGAGGAGTGCAAATTGACCCATAACCTCCAGAGGAGCTGCAGTCTCTGCAGCCACAAAGGCCTGCAGCCGAGTCCATGACAGCCTGCTGCGTTGAGGGCTTCAAAGGGACAGTGCCCTGCATTCCTGTAAGGGAGCTTTTTGACACCACTTTCCGTGGGGAAACACTGTGTGTGCCAATGACTCCTGTGTGCAGAAAAATCTCTCCCCAGCACCAGAGGTGCAGGGAATCCTCTTAGTATGCAGAGCAATGTTCAAGGCAGGCCTCCAATGTTGGGAGAGCCTCCACTTCCCAACTGTCCAAATGCCTCAGAAACACACTTCTAGGGAGTGTGGGTCTGACAAGCAGAGCAGCCCGAGTGAGGAACATGGATTACAGGGAGAAGCCACTGGCCTGAGCATTCGCCCTGTAGGTCCTGGCTGAAGGCTCTCTGCACCAGGCCCAACCTGGAATGAGCCTGCAGCCTGGCCTCAAGTTCCAGGCTTGCCCGTTGCCCTGCTAGGTCGCGGCCCATCCCAGGCTGGGCCAGGCCTCCCTAGGGTCTGTGCTGGCCTAGGCCACTGCCAGGCAACAGGACCTCCATGGAGCACAGTTCATACGAGAAGGCAACAGGGTGTTGCCTTGTGTGTCTCTTGCACTCCTGGGAAGCTGCAGGTCCAGAGGCTATGTATGCAGGTTGCCGTTGGAGCCTGGGGTCAAAACAGTCATGACCCCACTTTCAAGTGGGACTCCTGCTGCCTCTTATCTGCCTGACACATCCCCTTGCTGCCTGCGCTGTCTTCACTGCTGGCAGGCCTCTGTGTGCACAGCCCAGTCTAGGCCAAGGAAACAAGGTGCTTGGCTCCCCTTGCTAGGAGCTCCTCCTACAGCACTCTGGACAGGGGACACATGCCCCTGGACCAGCAGCCTGCAAGGAAGCTGCAGCGTCGCCATCCAGAAAGGCCTGCTGCACGAGGCAGGAAGCCTTCTGCTAAGGACAACTTTCTCCCCTCCAAAGCCTTGGAGGAGTTCATGGATGCTCGGGCCTGCAGTGTTCTCCATCAGAGAGCACTGGGTGCCCAATGGCTCCCCTGCGGCTTCCAAGCACCCTCCAGCCCAGATGCCCTTGGTGCCCACTCTGTTGCCAGAGGGAAGTCCTCAGTAGCACTCCCTAGCTTGTGCACCCAGAGTGCCTAATGTTTGGAAACTTCCTCCGGAACTCAGTGGGAATGAGGCTTCTCCTTCCACGCTTGTCAGCCAGCAGATGGAGCCACCGCCCCACCAAAACATCTCTCTGCATTGCCTTCAGCCATGGATCGCCTAGCTGTCCTCTCTCTGCCTCAAGCAGCAGCTCGAGTGCGCATGCAGCCTACAGAAAGGAGGAGTGCCTTTTCTGGAGCACTGCTATGCTGTGGCAGCTCCCTGAAGGCCTCCTCGGGCCTCCTCTCCCCTAACACAGTGGTGCCATTCCAACCACCTGGGCCGCAAAGGTCACCCTAAGCAGGGCTCAGGGTTCGGCCTGTGTGTGTTTTCGTGGCTGGGACAGGGCAGATCCAGACGCTGGGGGCCCACTTGTGAATAGGGCCTGATGGGCATCGCCAGCATTCCCTGGTGGGGAAGCAGGACATCTGGGACCTCAAGCTGCATGCAAATCCCCTCCCTGGCTGCCCCTCTTGCTTCTTCTCTGCTGCCAAGCCTCTCTCACCACACGTGCGTCTCACCAAAAGGAGCAGGCTGCTTGCCACTCTTTGCAAGGTGCTCACCCCACAAGCCTCATTTACTCAAAGAGGAGTGCAAATTGACCCATAACCTCCAGAGGAGCTGCAGTCTCTGCAGCCACAAAGGCCTGCAGCCAAGTCCATGACAGCCTGCTGCGTTGAGGGCTTCAAAGGGACAGTGCCCTGCATTCCTGTAAGGGAGCTTTTTGACACCACTTTCCGTGGGGAAACACTGTGTGTGCCAATGACTCCTGTGTGCAGAAAATCTCTCCCCAGCACCAGAGGTGCAGGGAATCCTCTTAGTATGCAGAGCAATGTTCAAGGCAGGCCTCCAATGTTGGGAGAGCCTCCACTTCCCAACTGTCCAAATGCCTCAGAAACACACTTCTAGGGAGTGTGGGTCTGACAAGCAGAGCAGCCCGAGTGAGGAACATGGATTACAGGGAGAAGCCACTGGCCTGAGCATTCGCCCTGTAGGTCCTGGCTGAAGGCTCTCTGCACCAGGCCCAACCTGGAATGAGCCTGCAGCCTGGCCTCAAGTTCCAGGCTTGCCCGTTGCCCTGCTAGGTCGCGGCCCATCCCAGGCTGGGCCAGGCCTCCCTAGGGTCTGTGCTGGCCTAGGCCACTGCAGGCAACAGGACCTCCATGGAGCACAGTTCATACGAGAAGGCAACAGGGTGTTGCCTGTGTGTCTCTTGCACTCCTGGGAAGCTGCAGGTCCAGAGGCTATGTATGCAGGTTGCCGTTGGAGCCTGGGGTCAAAACAGTCATGACCCCACTTTCAAGTGGGACTCCTGCTGCCTCTTATCTGCCTGACACATCCCCTTGCTGCCTGCGCTGTCTTCACTGCTGGCAGGCCTCTGTGTGCAACAGCCCAGTCTAGGCCAAGGAAACAAGGTGCTTGGCTCCCCTTGCTAGGAGCTCCTCCTACAGCACTCTGGACCAGGGGACACATGCCCCTGGACCAGCAGCCTGCAAGGAAGCTGCAGCTTCGCCATCCAGAAAGGCCTGCTGCACGAGGCAGGAAGCCTTCTGCTAAGGACAACTTTCCCCCTCCAAAGCCTTGGAGGAGTTCATGGATGCTCGGGCCTGCAGTGTTCTCCATCAGAGAGCACTGGGTGCCCAATGGCTCCCCTGCGGCTTCCAGCACCCTCCAGCCCAGATGCCCTTGGTGCCCACTCTGTTGCCAGAGGGAAGTCCTCAGTAGCACTCCCTAGCTTGTGCACCCAGAGTGCCTAATGTTTGGAAACTTCCTCCGGAACTCAGTGGGAATGAGGCTTCTCTTCCACGCTTGTCAGCCAGCAGATGGAGCCACCGCCCCACCAAAACATCTCTCTGCATTGCCTTCAGCCATGGATCGCCTAGCTGTCCTCTCTCTGCCTCAAGCAGCAGCTCGAGTGCGCATGCAGCCTACAGAAAGGAGAGTGCCTTTTCTGGAGCACTGCTATGCTGTGGCAGCTCCCTGAAGGCCTCCTCGGGCCTCCTCTCCCCTAACACAGTGGTGCCATTCCAACCACCTGGGCCGCAAAGGTCACCCTAAGCAGGGCTCAGGGTTCGGCCTGTGTGTGTTTTCGTGGCTGGGACAGGGCAGATCCAGACGCTGGGGGCCCACTTGTGAATAGGGCCTGATGGGCATCGCCAGCATTCCCTGGTGGGGAAGCAGGACATCTGGGACCTCCAAGCTGCATGCAAATCCCCTCCCTGGCTGCCCCTCTTGCTTCTTCTCTGCTGCCAAGCCTCTCTCACCACACGTGCGTCTCACCAAAAGGAGCAGGCTGCTTGCCACTCTTTGCAAGGTGCTCACCCACAAGCCTCATTTACTCAAAGAGGAGTGCAAATTGACCATAACCTCCAGAGGAGCTGCAGTCTCTGCAGCCACAAAGGCCTGCAGCCAAGTCCATGACAGCCTGCTGCGTTGAGGGCTTCAAAGGGACAGTGCCTGCATTCCTGTAAGGGAGCTTTTTGACACCACTTTCCGTGGGGAAACACTGTGTGTGCCAATGACTCCTGTGTGGCAGAAAATCTCTCCCCAGCACCAGAGGTGCAGGGAATCCTCTTAGTATGCAGAGCAATGTTCAAGGCAGGCCTCCAATGTTGGGAGAGCCTCCACTTCCCAACTGTCCAAATGCCTCAGAAACACACTTCTAAGGAGTGTGGGTCTGACAAGCAGAGCAGCCCGAGTGAGGAACATGGATTACAGGGAGAAGCCACTGGCCTGAGCATTCGCCCTGTAGGTCCTGGCTGAAGGCTCTCTGCACCAGGCCCAACCTGGAATGAGCCTGCAGCCTGGCCTCAAGTTCCAGGCTTGCCCGTTGCCCTGCTAGGTCGCGGCCCATCCCAGGCTGGGCCAGGCCTCCCTAGGGTCTGTGCTGGCCTAGGCCACTGCCAGGCAACAGGACCTCCATGGAGCACAGTTCATACGAGAAGGCAACAGGGTGTTGCCTGTGTGTCTCTTGCACTCCTGGGAAGCTGCAGGTCCAGAGGCTATGTATGCAGGTTGCCGTTGGAGCCTGGGGTCAAAACAGTCATGACCCCACTTTCAAGTGGGACTCCTGCTGCCTCTTATCTGCCTGACACATCCCCTTGCTGCCTGCGCTGTCTTCACTGCTGGCAGGCCTCTGTGTGCACAGCCCAGTCTAGGCCAAGGAAACAAGGTGCTTGGCTCCCTTGCTAGGAGCTCCTCCTACAGCACTCTGGACCAGGGGACACATGCCCCTGGACCAGCAGCCTGCAAGGAAGCTGCAGCTTCGCCATCCAGAAAGGCCTGCTGCACGAGGCAGGAAGCCTTCTGCTAAGGACAACTTTCCCCCTCCAAAGCCTTGGAGGAGTTCATGGATGCTCGGGCCTGCAGTGTTCTCCATCAGAGAGCACTGGGTGCCCAATGGCTCCCCTGCGGCTTCCCAAGCACCCTCCAGCCCAGATGCCCTTGGTGCCCACTCTGTTGCCAGAGGGAAGTCCTCAGTAGCACTCCCTAGCTTGTGCACCCAGAGTGCCTAATGTTTGGAAACTTCCTCCGGAAACTCAGTGGGAATGAGGCTTCTCCTTCCACGCTTGTCAGCCAGCAGATGGAGCCACCGCCCCACCAAAACATCTCTCTGCATTGCCTTCAGCCATGGATCGCCTAGCTGTCCTCTCTCTGCCTCAAGCAGCAGCTCGAGTGCGCATGCAGCCTACAGAAAGGAGAGTGCCTTTTCTGGAGCACTGCTATGCTGTGGCAGCTCCCTGAAGGCCTCCTCGGGCCTCCTCTCCCCTAACACAGTTGTGCCATTCCCAACCACCTGGGCGCAAAGGTCACCCTAAGCAGGGCTCAGGGTTCGGCCTGTGTGTGTTTTCGTGGCTGGGACAGGGCAGATCCAGACGCTGGGGCCCACTTGTGAATAGGGCCTGATGGGCATCGCCAGCATTCCCTGGTGGGGAAGCAGGACATCTGGGACCTCCAAGCTGCATGCAAATCCCCTCCCTGGCTGCCCCTCTTGCTTCTTCTCTGCTGCCAAGCCTCTCTCACCACACGTGCGTCTCACCAAAAGGAGCAGGCTGCTTGCCACTCTTTGCAAGGTGCTCACCCACAAGCCTCATTTACTCAAAGAGGAGTGCAAATTGACCCATAACCTCCAGAGGAGCTGCAGTCTCTGCAGCCACAAAGGCCTGCAGCCGAGTCCATGACAGCCTGCTGCGTTGAGGGCTTCAAAGGGACAGTGCCCTGCATTCCTGTAAGGGAGCTTTTTGACACCACTTTCCGTGGGGAAACACTGTGTGTGCCAATGACTCCTGTGTGCAGAAAATCTCTCCCCAGCACCAGAGGTGCAGGGAATCCTCTTAGTATGCAGAGCAATGTTCAAGGCAGGCCTCCAATGTTGGGAGAGCCTCCACTTCCCAACTGTCCAAATGCCTCAGAAACACACTTCCAAGGAGTGTGGGTCTGACAAGCAGAGCAGCCCGAGTGAGGAACATGGATTACAGGGAGAAGCCACTGGCCTGAGCATTCGCCCTGTAGGTCCTGGCTGAAGGCTCTCTGCACCAGGCCCAACCTGGAATGAGCCTGCAGCCTGGCCTCAAGTTCCAGGCTTGCCCGTTGCCCTGCTAGGTCGCGGCCCATCCCAGGCTGGGCCAGGCCTCCCTAGGGTCTGTGCTGGCCTAGGCCACTGCCAGGCAACAGGACCTCCATGGAGCACAGTTCATACGAGAAGGCAACAGGGTGTTGCCTGTGTGTCTCTTGCACTCCTGGGAAGCTGCAGGTCCAGAGGCTATGTATGCAGGTTGCCGTTGGAGCCTGGGGTCAAAACAGTCATGACCCCACTTTCAAGTGGGACTCCTGCTGCCTCTTATCTGCCTGACACATCCCCTTGCTGCCTGCGCTGTCTTCACTGCTGGCAGGCCTCTGTGTGCACAGCCCAGTCTAGGCCAAGGAAAACAAGGTGCTTGGCTCCCCTTGCTAGGAGCTCCTCCTACAGCACTCTGGACCAGGGGACACATGCCCCTGGACCAGCAGCCTGCAAGGAAGCTGCAGCGTCGCCATCCAGAAAGGCTGCTGCACGAGGCAGGAAGCCTTCTGCTAAGGACAACTTTCCCCCTCCAAAGCCTTGGAGGAGTTCATGGATGCTCGGGCCTGCAGTGTTCTCCATCAGAGAGCACTGGGTGCCCAATGGCTCCCCTGCGGCTTCCAAGCACCCTCCAGCCCAGATGCCCTTGGTGCCCACTCTGTTGCCAGAGGGAAGTCCTCAGTAGCACTCCCTAGCTTGTGACACCCAGAGTGCCTAATGTTTGGAACTTCCTCCGGAACTCAGTGGGAATGAGGCTTCTCCTTCCACGCTTGTCAGCCAGCAGATGGAGCCACCGCCCCACCAAAACATCCTCTCTGCATTGCCTTCAGCCATGGATCGCCTAGCTGTCCTCTCTCTGCCTCAAGCAGCAGCTCGAGTGCGCATGCAGCCTACAGAAGGAGAGTGCCTTTCTGGAGCACTGCTATGCTGTGGCAAGCTCCCTGAAGGCCTCCTCGGGCCTCCTCTCCCCTAACACAGTGGTGCCATTCCAACCACCTGGGGCCGCAAAGGTCACCCTAAGCAGGGCTCAGGGTTTCGGCCTGTGTGTGTTTTCGTGGCTGGGACAGGGCAGATCCAGACGCTGGGGGCCCACTTGTGAATAGGGCCTGATGGGCATCGCCAGCATTCCCTGGTGGGGAAGCAGGACATCTGGGACCTCCAAGCTGCATGCAAATCCCCTCCCTGGCTGCCCCTCTTGCTTCTTCTCTGCTGCCAAGCCTCTCTCACCACACGTGCGTCTCACCTAAAAGGAGCAGGCTGCTTGCCACTCTTTGCAAGGTGCTCACCCCACAAGCCTCATTTACTCAAAGAGGAGTGCAAAATTGACCCATAACCTCCAGAGGAGCTGCAGTCTCTGCAGCCACAAAGGCCTGCAGCCAAGTCCATGACAGCCTGCCTGCGTTGAGGGCTTCAAAGGGACAGTGCCCTGCATTCCTGTAAGGGAGCTTTTTGACACCACTTTCCGTGGGGAAACACTGTGTGTGCCAATGACTCCTGTGTGCAGAAAATCTCTCCCCAGGCACCAGAGGTGCAGGGAATCCTCTTAGTATGCAGAGCAATGTTCAAGGGCAGGCCTCCAATGTTGGGAGAGCCTCCACTTCCCAACTGTCCAAATGCTCAGAAACACACTTCTAGGGAGTGTGGGTCTGACAAGCAGAGCAGCCCGAGTGAGGAACATGGATTACAGGGAGAAGCCACTGGCCTGAGCATTCGCCCTGTAGGTCCTGGCTGAAGGCTCTCTGCACCAGGCCCAACCTGGAATGAGCCTGCAGCCTGGCCTCAAGTTCCAGGCTTGCCCGTTGCCCTGCTAGGTCGCGGCCCATCCAGGCTGGGCCCAGGCCTCCCTAGGGTCTGTGCTGGCCTAGGCCACTGCCAGGCAACAGGACCTCCATGGAGCACAGTTCATACGAGAAGGCAACAGGGTGTTGCCTGTGTGTCTCTTGCACTCCTGGGAAAGCTGCAGGTCCAGAGGCTATGTATGCAGGTTGCCGTTGGAGCCTGGGGTCAAAACAGTCATGACCCCACTTTCAAGTGGGACTCCTGCTGCCTCTTATCTGCCTGACACATCCCCTTGCTGCCTGCGCTGTCTTCACTGCTGGCAGGCCTCTGTGTGCACAGCCCAGTCTAGGCCAAGGAAA
Source organism: Hippopotamus amphibius kiboko (assembly GCF_030028045.1). NCBI lineage: Eukaryota > Metazoa > Chordata > Mammalia > Artiodactyla > Hippopotamidae > Hippopotamus > Hippopotamus amphibius. The sequence continues at coordinate 141,690 of NW_026648333.1, forward strand.
CAAGGTGCTTGGCTCCCCTTGCTAGGAGCTCCTCCTACAGCACTCTGGACCAGGGGACACATGCCCCTGGACCAGCAGCCTGCAAGGAAGCGCAGCTTCGCCATCCAGAAAGGCCTGCTGCACGAGGCAGGAAGCTTCTGCTAAGGACAACA